>NC_041227.1:42428538-42482597 GCF_002837175.3 Physeter macrocephalus | reverse complement strand
GAAAACCATAATTCAAAAAGACACATGCACCCCAATGTTCATTGCAGCACTTTTTACAATAGCCAGGTCATGGAAGCAACCTAAGTGTCCATCAGCAGACGAATGGATAAAGAAGATGTGGTACATATATACAATGGAATATTATTCATCCATAAAAAGGAATGAAATTGGGTCATTTGTAGAGACGTGGTTGGACCTAGAGACTGACATACAGAGTGACATAAGTCATAAAGAGAAAAACAAATATCGTATATTAACACATATATGTGGAATATAGAAAAATGGTACAGATGAACCCGTTTGCAAGGCAAAAATAGAAACACAGAGGTAGAGAACAAATGTATGGACACCAAGGGGAGAAAGCGGGGTGGGGGGCGGTTGGTGGTGGTGGGATGAATTGGGAGATTGGGATTGACATGTATACAGTCATATGTATAAAATAGATAACTAATAAGAACTTGCTGGATAAAAAAATAAATTAATTAAATTAAATTTTTTTAAAAAAAGGATTGCACCCCTAGAAGTCAGAAAAGGCATTCTGCCCTCAGTCTGAGGAGGGACCCAGCCCCATGAACACCTTGACATTGTCCCAGAAACACTGATTTCAGACTCAAAAATCCAGAACTATAAGAGAATAAATTTGTGTTGTTTTAAACCACTAAATTTGTGGTACTTTGTCACAGCAGCAATAAGAAAGTAATATAGAACGTTATTTGTGGACACCAAAAGTTCAATTTCAGGTAAGTTTCACATGTCATCATCATCATCATTAATATTCTTTTGATTTTTTTCAACCATTTAAAAATGTTAAAATCTTTCTTAGCTTGCTGGCTGTACAAAAACAAGTGGTGGGCCAGATTCAGCCAAATATTAGGACACTTAATTCATCCATGGATTAAAGTAATAATACATAATTCGATTATTAGAATTTTTATAATGGAGTTTTTATAATGTTTCAAAATTAGAATACTATTAATGTAATTCATTATGAATTAATGTAACAAAAACAAATCAAAATAAAACACAAACATTTAAATAGATGCCTAAAAGCATTTAATAAAATTTTTTAATGCTCTTCTTTTTTAATAAGTTAGTAATTGGAAATTTCATATTTTAAGAGTGGTTGTTTATCATAAACCATGACAAACATTTTGCTTAACAGTGAAAAATCAGTAGCATCTTTGATCACCCAATCTAAAGTAGCCACCACCACCCAGCCCACTTTCTGTCTGTAATAACTGGTTTTATTTATCAGTCCTTAATTGTCCTGCTCATTTATTTATTTTTACTTGTTTATTTCATTCTTCTTTCAGAAGAGATCGTGACTGTTCACTGTTGTATGCCCAGAACCTAATACAATGTCTGGCACATATTAGGTGCTTAATAAATACTCGTTGAATTAAAAAAAAAAAAAAAAGAACTAAGGTGACAAATATAAATATGCTCTGACCCCCACGGAATTCACAGAGGCATAGGCCGTTCAGTAATAATAACTAATACCTGCCGGGACTCACTACTTGCCAAGCCCTATTCTATGGACTTTCCCTGGAGAAGCTCCTTTAAGCCCACCACAGCTCTATGACATGTATACTGTTTTTATATGCATTTTATAGAGAAGGAAACTGAGGCACAGAGAAGCAAGCAAAGGCACTCTGGCTCCAGAGCCTGGGGTCCTGACCTCTCCCACGCCCTCCCATCCCATGCAGTGACAATTGTCAGGAGGCCTCAGCTTGTTGGGGGTGGGCAGGGAGGCAAGGGCACCTTTCCAGATGTTCTGGAAGTTTGCTACTCCAAATCCCGACATTCGGGGACAAGATGGGTGCTGAGGATTTGGAAATGAGGGGATGGGATGAGGAGCAGTGTGAAAATGGGAAGAGAACGTAACATGGTGGAGCCATAGGAGAAATTTAGAAAAGAAAGGAAGGAGGGAGGGAGGGAGGGAGGGAGGGAGGGTAGGGTAACCACAGCAAATATTGCAGACTGGCCACCAGCCTGATGACAGACATGATCTGTGATGATTTGACTACTCCCTGACGGTTTTCTCATCTGTAAAATGGAAAATGTTATGCTGTCATTACAAAGTTTTTTGTGAGACATAGCCAAAAAAAAATACAAGTGTGATAATTGTCTGTAAGCCAGCATTCCCAAAAGTGTATCTTGTGGAATGTTCCTTGGGATGTGAGCTGGATGAGAGTCTTTAGGATTAGGATACACGGTACAAAACATTAGGCAGTGGTCCTCGCTATGACTCTTCTGGACTTTACTGGACTCACATGCACAGTGAGTCACCAAGAGAGGGACTTGGCGTTGCCCAAATATTGTGGCCATGGGACACTTTGCACAGAGCAAAAGATTTTGCTTTGAGGGGTCAGTGTCTTCAAAACCCACTTTGGGGAAGCCAGTGCATTGAGTACAACGGTGCCCACGTAACCAAGTTCGGGGGACCAGGTGTGACAATGTGTGCAGAGTCCCTGGCAGAGCTGGGGGCCAGTGAGCATTGATTCTTTCCCCACATCAGATGATGAAAGCAAGGGAATCATTGTAAAAACTGAAGCTAAAATGCATAAAGGAAATCTCAGGAGGTAGTCCAGGACACTACATCCTGCAGGCTCTACTGAGAAACAGCTAGGATGTGGGTTCAAGGGCCAGGTTTACAACTTCCTGGCTGTGTGATCTGGCAGGAGTTAGGTAACCACTCTGAGAAACAATGCAAGGCAAAAATTCAGATAACCCAGTGTGTGCTACTAGTTTCCTCCTGCTGTTCAGTTTACCCCAAAGTCAGTGGCTTAATCAACACATTTATTATCTCACAGTTTCTGTTGGTAGGAAACCAGGAAGGTTTAGCTGGAGCCTGGGCTTCAGTTGAGATGTGGCCAGGATGGGGTCTCATCCAGAAGCTCAACTGGAAAAGGATGTCTTCCAAGCTCAGAGTGGTTGTCTGTAGGACTGGGTTTCCTGAGGGCTCAGTTCCTTTCTGGCTGTTGACTGGGTCACCCTTGTTTCTTCACCCTGGGGCCTCCCCAACACAGCTGGCAGCTGGCTCCATCAAAGCGGCAAGACTGCCAGCGAGATGGGGTCACAATCGTTCGTAACTTAATCATGGATGAGATGCCCCTCACTGTGCTCATATTTTGTCAGAAGCAAGTTACTCAAGGGGAGGGGATGACGCGAGGCCGTGGATCCAGGAAGTGGAGGCACTGGGTCTTAGAGACTTCGTGCCACATAAGAGATGCATTATTGCATTGTTCCTATTTATCTATATTTATATTGTTCCTGTTGGTTAAGCATTGGTTATGCTTACTCTGTTTAAAAATTCCTGTTAAAATTGATTAGTCAGTAATATCAGCTGATGATCATCTTAGAGAGAAACAAAATATCTAGAAAGCGTGCCAGTGGGAAAAGGAAAAAAAAGAGAAGCATAAAAACAGAAGATTTACTAGTGGCTGACTGTCGTGCTTAACACCTTGAAATGATCCTAGACTAGGAAGGATCCAGAAAGCCACTGTCCATATTTTTCACTCTCAGGGACCAAAGGTCTTGGAATTACACCACTAGCCATCGATTTTTGGAAAGCAAAAATAATGATAACTCGTTGTTTTTAGGATTTTACACATAGGAGCTCATTTAATCCTCAGAACAACCTTGTGAATTAGGTTCTATTATCCCCATTTACAGATGAGAAAAATGAAGCACAAAAAAGAAATCACAGGATGGGGCTGAGCATCTTGTCACTAGTGAGTGGTAAGCAGATCCCCACCCTCTGTGTGACCCCACACCTCCATCTCAACCGCTACAGTGTGTAACCTTTTAAGAGTAATGGTGTACGGTCTCTGGTCACTCAGTTAATAAGGAGAAACCAGGCTCCAGAAAGACTCTAGAGATTTGAGGCAGGGAGAATGGAGGGGCGGGGGGAGGGCACCAGACAGATTTACTCCCGTGTCATTTTGCCAAGGTCGCTGCCCCCCATTCTGCATATCTGTGGATGCCCGTTGACCAAGACTATCTGGGTTCCTGCTGAAAGTTGTAAGGCATCAGGGTCCTAGTTACCCCCTGGGAACTCAGATGAATTTCTTCCCCTTTCTGAACCCCGAGGCAAAAATATGATACTTACACTAAAAAAAGAGAAGTCTAAAAATTGCCTTTCCTAAGATCAAGAGCCCACAAACAAGCAGGCCTGGATGACCTTCAGAGGTAGAATTGGGCCCCAGTCTGTAGAGACCACAATGGCCCTCTTCACAGATGGATGGTCTGTGTAAGTGCAGCACAAAGCTTGGAAACCTGACAACACGAGTGCATTTCTGAGCTTGGGCAAAGCCAAGGCCACAGCATGCCAGCTTTGGGGGCCATTCTGGAAGAATGTTACCTCGGGGCATCTGGTATACTCGAGTGGTCCCCTTGCTTTTTCCTCCCTTACAGAGCAAAACAGTAGTTTACCTCCCAAGAGAAAAGAAACAACTCCAGCTTTCTCACAATTGGGTCCCGGTGGTGACAGGGCCAACCGTGGATATTGTAAGGCTGTCATAGTGCTGGCAGGTGAGTTTAAAAAGAGACAGAACTCAGCATCTCATGTGACCAAGGAAAGAGCTTGGAAGTGGGGCTAAGAAGTCAGGATCCCCTGTCCCCCTTCCCCACCTCGTAAAAAAGCTGAGACACCAGCTGAGGAAAAGTCCAGGACTTCTGCCATTGTTCTCCTCACCTTTGGGGCTAATTAGCCACCACTGGGCCAAATTAGCTCCACCAGGAACAAAGACGGTGGGGCAGGGAGTGAAGAACAAAGCACTTCCCAGGGACTGGAGGTCACACTCTAGGCCTGATGCTGGGAAAGCGAACCAGAGGGGCGTGCAGCCTGCAGAACTGGGGTCCAGCTCCCAGGTGCCTGCTGTACCCACATGTGATGGGTTCCCCGCAGCATTCTCTACGAAGAACACGACAAGTGCATGCCCGCGTGCACCACACGTATCCTGTCCTCACACCGTGTTGCGCTCAAGCCTGTTCCCCTCAAGGTCTCCACGCACCCAGAGGCACGGTGGGGTGAGCCCTGCATCCGGAATCAAGGAACACGATCCAACAGACAAAATCTTTCTTCCCCTCCAAATGAGTTTCCCAGCTCTAAAAAGACTGCCTTGATTCTACATCAATGTCTTCTCCCTGGTCTTGGTATCTTCAAGAAGAAAAGAATGACTGAGAAGTTTTTTGACCTGAGAAGCTCGCTCCTCTTTTCCTAACCCTGGGAGTCTGGGCTTCCCTCCAAGTTCCCTGTTTCCTAGCTGTGTGGCCTAGACTAGGTGCTTGCCCTCTCTGGGCTTCAGTATGACAAACACGGCTGCTTTGCTTTGAGTGCTGACTCCTGTAAAGTATATGAAGTGCCTTGTGGTTGGCCCTTCATTTCCAAAGCATCTCTGCAAGGATTCTCAAAGGCACTCCTGTCTTACGTCGCCCAGTCAGAGAAGGAAGGGCTCAGGACTACCGAGACTGCCCTTTTCACTTCCTTCCCAGCATCCCCAGGATACCAACTTTCCGGCTCACTCAGGATTCATGGGGGAACTGCCCACATGGCCCAGCCTCTTAGAACGCAAGATCCTGGCCAGCTGGCCCCACAAAGCAGGGCCTGAGGACTTGACTGGCTCGTGTCCACCACCCCGTGTCCTGGACCTCAGTTCTCTCTTGGCACCTGTTGTTAGAGGTTAATGTTTCTAGAAGCCCTTTGTGTGCTGGATCTCTGTTTCCTGGGTCCAGGCCTGGTTCTGGTCCCTGATGAACTGACTCCTGGCCTGGGTCCCCACCCTGCTCCTTCCTGGCATGCTGGTATCTGCTCGGCTTGTTTTCAGCCCCTGATGCTCAGAGCTCACTCCCATTGGAGATTTCAGAGCTGTGGCTCAGAGATTTCAGACTCAGACCAGGGAAGGGCCTCAGAGCACAGATAACATGTCTAATTCCTTAGTACAAAGATCCCCTCAAAGGCCAGCCAGCCAGCACACCTTCTTAAATTCCCACGATATCACAGGCACTGTAGGAAATCAGGAGATTCAAAAATAAATAAAACTTCAAGAAACTCACTATCCACTATGTAAACTTGTGTACACAAGATGAAATGATGGTTCCTCCTGGAGGCTGCTTGTCTGGGCTACGAGGGCACATTCCCAGGACAGGGGCCTCCTTACTTTTGTTTAGTCCATCATCAGGTGTTCGTGATTGCTAAAACATTCTTTCTAATTTTGAGCCCATGTCTCCTCCTGTCTACCTTCACCTCTTGGCTTTAGAATTTAAGGCCAAGTCCATCTGAAATCAGACTCCATTCTCACCAGCTGTGTGACCTTGAGCAAGTCTTCCAACCTCTCTGAGACTCAGTTTGCTTTGCCCAGCTGTACAATGAGCACACGACTCCCCGGGATATATTGTATCACATGAGCTGAAGGGTTTCTCCCTGTACAACTGCTTTAACTGTTCTCAGGACAGAGAGCTTTTCCTGTTTCTCTTCTAGCTAAGCGTTCATCTCACTCTGCAGCTTTCCCTCCCACTGCAGCCTCCCACCCACCAACGATGCCGACAACCTCCTGGTTGTCTCATCTGGGAGACCCTCCGGGGTTCCTCCCCGGATCTCGTGAAATGGTCCAGGGCCCTCCTTCAGAGGCTCCTCACTTGGGTCCTCCAACCGTGTGTTCTGAAGACTCCCTCCCTTCTGAAGACCCTTCCTCAGCTCTTCTTTCCTCACCTGGGGCTGCTCCCAGCCCCTCCCGTCAGCCCTCGGCCCTTCTTGGCAGCAAGGAAGGTTCTGGAGCGCTTGCCCTGCCTGCTCTGAGCCCTCGGCATGTCTGTACCCATTTCATTCCGGAATAAGGCCACAAGGACTCTGACTCTCCCTCTACGGATGACGAAACTGGGTGGTGCTCAGAGTGGTTGAGTAATGTGCCCAAGGTCAACCAGCAGAATAAGCCTGGACACGCAGGTTATCTGGCGTCTCCTAACCAGTCTGTCTCTGAGCAATTGTGTCCCCACTGAAGTTTCGTCCAACTATTTGTTGACATCTGCCTGATGGGCATCTCCAGGGAGGTCCCTTCCTTGCAGCTCTAGGTCTACTTGTGAACTGCACGCAGGACATCTGCCCTCCATGGTCCGCGGCCACATCAGGATGAATGTGAACTCATTTTCTCTCCCTCCAAACCTGTCCACCCCGTCTTCTCCCACGTCGCCCGAGTGGGACAGCCCCCGACGCCCGCATCTCCACCTCCCGCTCCCGTCTCACCCCAGCCCAGCCTCTGTGCTGCCTCCTGAGTGCTCCCCATGTCTGCCCCTCCTCTCCATCCCCTATGCCATCGCCTAGGTTCTGCAGCCTTTGTTTCTTGCCTGGATTTCTCCACGTCTCCTAACTACTCTTCCTGTCCCTGTCGGACCTCCTGCAATTTGTCGTCCTGCCAGGTGTCCAGGTGCTTTTTCTAAAATTCTGCACTCTTTGCTTAAGCCCCTTCCCTGGTTAACCATTACCTTCAAGATAACATCCACATTCCTCATCACGCGATTCCAGCCCCTTTCTCACCCGTACCCCTGCCTCTCAAGCCTCCTCCTCCACCCTCTGCCCCAGACTAACTGGATTGCTTGAGTTATCAGGATAATTACAAAAACAGCGTAAACCATTGGGTGCTCACAAAGTGTCTCTCTTCCTCCTTACATCCACCTGAGATGGAGAAATTATTCATGCCTCCCAAGCGAGGCAACCGGGGTTCAAAGAGGTTAAGTCACTTGCCCAGAAACTGATTTGTCCAAAACCAGGTGTCGGTAGCTCCAAGACCCATGCTCTTTGCCACCAGGCTCTAGGAAACTGGCTAACTGCCCGGTGTGCACCACCTTCTGTGTCCTCCCCCAGCCCTCCCCATGCTGATTCCTTCCGGTCTGAGTGCAAGGCTCGGCCCTCTGGAAAGCCAAGGTGGAACTCTGGCCCCCAGGCTGGCTTGGGTGTCTCAGAAGACTTTTATTTATCATACTCTTTTGAAGTGAATATCCCATCATTTGTATGATGCATCCTGGGCTTCATATTATCTCTTCAGGAAGACAAAACTCACAGCATGGGAAATGTACACATCTTCAAACCTATCTCACACTGTACACACACACACACACACACACACACACACACACCCAAAACTCCCATGCAAACAACTAAGTCAACCTCTGTGAGCCTGTCTGCCTTGGTCCAATTCCCAATGCTACTAGGCCAAACCTCTGGAGGAATTTTATCCCATTTGGATACCCCCGATGCCTGATACATGAATGAAACTTGAGGGGGTAAATAATGAATAGCAAGAAAAACAGCTAACCTTTTTTTGAGAACCTATAAAACACCAGCCATCGAGCTAGGTATTTGGCACGGATTATCTTATTTTAATTGCTCACAATAGAAACTATGAGATAGGTAGTTCTCTTATCTACAGTTTATTGATGTGGAAACAAAAAATCAGAGAGGTTAAGCAAGTCACTTAAAGACCCACAGCTACAGTGATAAAGGACTGAGATTTTAAACTAGTTTGGCTGATGTCAGAGTCTGAGGTCTTAACCTTGGGCTGCATTTCCAGAGAATGAAGTCTCTTTTCTGCTCCTCAGAAATGTTGTTCAGTCCCCCACCTCCCTCCTTCCTACCCCCACCCCGGGCCAAACCCACCAAGATCATTGTCATACTGCTTTCTTTTGTCAGTATCTCTCTTTAAAAAAAATCACATAAAAATTTAACAGCAATTCAAGCATCACTTGTCTATTATGGAAAACAGTAGGATTAGTACCTCCTTTGATATGGATACCACGATTTCAACCTATTCAACAGCTGAGGCACACTGTCATATTCAGTGAACATGTCGCCCACCTTAGCTTCTAGATCTTTCTCACAAAAACTAAGCCAGGCTGCACAAGTCTGGCATCTCTTCTACTTCTCTCAGCTGAAGACTTTATCATTTGTGAGATATATCCTTGACTTAGTATCATCTTTGCAGGAAGACAAATAAAAAACTCACATTGTAAATGTACACAGCGTTAATCCCTACTTCATGCCATATAGAAAAATAAACTCAAAGTGGATGATAGACCTAAATGTAAGATTATAATGCTTCCAGAAGAGAACAAGTCAGAAAATCTTTGGGATCTTGAGTTAGACAAATATTTCTTAAATACAACATCAAAACACAACACATGAAAGAAAAAATGATAAATTGGACTTCACCAAAATAAGAAACTATTCTTAGAAAGACACTGTTAAGAAAACAGAAAGACAAGCCCCAGACTAGGGGACAATGTTTGCAAAACACATATCAGATAAAGGTCTTGCCCAGAATATGTAAAAAAAAAACAAAACTTTCAAATTCAAGAAAAAGAAAATAGTGCAATTTTAAAAATTTGACCAAATACTTTGCCAAAGAAGTTATATGGTCAAATCATCATATCGAAAGATATTCATCATTGTTTGTCATTAGGAAAATGTACACTTAAACCACCATAAGATACCAATATGCCTATATTAGAATTTCTACAAAATGCTGACAATACCAGGATATGGGACACACATGCATTGCTGTGAAAACTGATAAAACAACTTTGGAAAACAGTTGGGCAGCTTCCTAAAATGTTAAACATACACTTACCATATGACCCAGAAATCTAACTCCTAACCATTTACCCACGAGAAATGAACACTTATGTCCACACAAAAACCTGGACATGAATGTTTATAATGGCTTTATTCATAATAGCCCCAACTGAAAACAACACAAATGTTCTTTAAATGATGACTAGGTAAACATGCTCTGGGGCATCCCTGCCATGGGTACCACTCAGCTGGAGAAAGGAACTGACGACTAACACTTGTGACAAAGAGGATTCATTTCAAAGGCATTCAAGGAGCAGAAGAAGCCAGACACAGAAAGGCTACACAGATCTAATTCCATCTCTACGATATTCTGGAAAAGGCAAAACTCTAAGGATAGAGAACAGGTCAGTGATGCCAGGGGCCAGGAGGGAAGGGTTTGACTACAAAGAGGCACAAGGGGACTTTTTTTGTGGAACTGCCCTGTATCTTGATTTTGGTGTTGGTTACATGACAGTATGCATTTGTCAAAACTCCGGGAACTGTACAATAAGAAGGATGCACTTTAGTGTATGTAAATGGTACCTCGATTAAAAAAAAATGCATTCCTGTTCAGTGTAACCAGTGGTGGAGGAGAAGCCAGGTGACAATGAGTTGAACCTTTATCTGCACCCAGGTAGATCTTATATCGGCAACTACTTTACCTGTTAAATAATTTGTTGCCTTTGTCACAGATTTTAGGAGGCATCTAAAGTTCACAAACAATAGAAGGTAGAGGCCAGCCTCTTAGAACCAAGGAAATGCAGTAGGTCATTTTGTGATTATATAATGTACACTTTATTTTTAACCTCGTAAAGGCCAGTTTATCCAGACCTTTTCTGACTTGGGACTATGTTAGTCAGCCCTCTCCAATCAGTGGCCCTGGAAGTGGGGTGACCATTCCTCCTATTTCTCCCCCGAGCAGAATGTGGAAATATCAGAAGGACAGTGCGCCTGGTGAGAGAGCAGGGACATCCATCTATGTGGATGGCTACCGGCCAGCATCCTCCTTCAGGAATTTCCCAATTGATGGAGAATAAACGCAGGGTCTGGGCTTCCATTTCCCAAAGCTTAGTGCCAGATGGAAGGCCTCCCTCGACATCTGAGACCCCAGCTTCAGAGGACATTTCTTGTGCACATGTCCTGACCCCATCTTCTCTCCCTGCAGGCATGGAGACCCAGCCTCGCCCCCTAATCCAGCTGCACAAAAGCACAGTTGCTGCGCTAGGATGTATCTGCCTGGCTTCCTTCCACCAAGAAAACATTCACACCCCGTGTTTCATTCTTAGAAAGTCTACAGACTTATACTTAGAAAATAGATTCCAGGAAATTATACCTTCAGAGGCCTCTTCCTTTTGAAGAGTTTCACAGAAGTCATTACCCTTTGTGATTAAAATCAATACCAACAAGGGGAGATGGACCACTGTGTGCCTGAAGGGATGCCCTGGGCAGAATATGGTGTCACCTGTGGGTACCCGGCAGCAGAGCACAACCTGAATCTAATTATGAGGAAAAAAGGGAAAATGAAACTAAGGAACTGTATTATTCAAAGCTGTCAATATCATAAAGTATAAAGAAAGGTTGAAGAAATATTTCAGAAAAAGGAGATCACAGACACATGACATCATGTGCTAAGGGGAAAAAAAGCCAAACCCTACAATCTTGAGTTAAATTATTGATAAAATTAGAACACTATTGGTAGATTAGAAAAAAATATTGTCAATGTTAAATTTACTGAGGTTGACAACTCTGTGTTATGGTTATGCAAAAAAATTCCCATTTCATAGAAAATACACACTGAAATATTTAGGAGTGAAGAGTCATGATGTGTGCAACTTAAGCGGTTTAGGAAAGAAACAATTCTTGAAATTATTTGCATTATTATTATTATTACAATTGGAATGATTATTACGGTCAAAATTATAAATAAAAAGCTTTTAGGGGCAGGGTGGGCCAGGCAGAAGAAAAAGCTTTTAGAAATGTAGTCCCGGGACTTCCCTGGTGGTGCAGTGGTTAAGAATCCACCTGCCAATGCAGGGGACATGAGTTTGAGCCCTGGTCCGAGAAGATCCCACATGCCTCGGAGCCATTAAGCCCGTGCGCCACAACTACTGAGCCTGCGCTCTAGAGCCCGCGAGCCACAACTACTGAGCCTATGTGCCACAACTACTGAAGCCCGCGTGCCTAGAGCCCGTGATCCGCAACAAGAGAAGCCACTGCAATGAGAAGCCCGTGCACCACAACGAAGAGTAGCCCCCGCTCGCCGCAATTAGAGAAAGCCCGCACACAGCAACGAGGACCCAACACAGCTAAAATAAAATTAATCAATTAATTTAAAAATAAATGAATTTAAAAAAATGTAGTCCCTAACGCAAGTCGTTTTGAATGTACGTTTAACACTGTGAGCTTGGTTAATTGCAGAAGGTGGGGGGAGGAAGGATGAGAAATCTGATATTCCGAGCCCTGCGAAAACCCTCCATAGACCGAATCCTTATGAAAATGTCAGTTCTAAATATCACTTGACAGATGCTTTTCCCAGGCTTTTTATTGGGACAGACATCAGGCATGCTTTCTCCTTCAGACAATGTCTTGGGTGGTGTGGGGAGACCTCTGCAGATACCCACCTGCCAATCATTTCCAACACAACAATCTCCATTTTCCCTAAATCCTTCAAAGAAGGACTGAATATTTACAGCCTTCATGTTAACATTTTCCCTTTTCCACTGTTTGGCTTGGCCGAGATATTTTTGGCTGCATCAGTAGTCAATGACCCAGGCAGTCACACGAGCTCCTCCTTCTCCTTCTCTCAGTCATTGTATTGCTGCTCCTTGGGGCAGGGAGGCACATAGGTTATAAGGAGGAAAAATAAATGAACCCCAGTCCTTTGCTTTCATCATGCATTTGTGGTCCTGATACGTGTACTGTTAACAGGAGAAGAAGGGGACATTGGCTCCAAGTTTGGGGATATGGATAAAACCCTACAGCAACTGCCAACTCTGAGAGGATTAACTCACTAAAAGTGTAATTCTCATGCTTACAAAGTCATTATGGATTGGATAGTTCTCCTCCAGGTGGTGACTCAGGGATCCAGGCTCCCTGACGTTGGTGTCATTGTCATCTCCACCATGTATCACACACAGGTGCCCTGCTGGGGAAGGAGGAGGGAGGGAGGGGTGCGGGGAGATTTATGAGTGAGTCCAGTAACTTACATCACTTTAGTCTACTTCACACAATCGACAATCAATCATAGATGTCCACACTCCTTCACTGAGAGGTGAGGCCTCCTTCCCTCCCCTAGAACCTGGGTGGACCTTTATAACTAACATGGTGGACATGCTAGTGACAAGTGACCGTGAGTGATTTCCAAGACCAGGTGATAAAGGCAACACAGCTTTGGCTTGGTTCACTCACTGTATCTCTGGGGCTCACCTTGGACTCTAGTCGCCATGTTGGGAGGAAACCCAGGTCACATGGAGAGGCCCCATGTATACGTTCCAGCTGAACAGTTCCCCAGCCACCAGCTGGGATCAACTGCTAGACCTGTCAGCAAATGAGCCATCCACTCTCCCATGCGGAATTACTGACCTGCAAAAACAATAAGAAATAGTACCTTTTCGTTATTTTTTAAAGCTACTAAGTTTGGGGGTGACTTGTCACACAGCTGTAGGTAACTAACACAGTGAACATCTTGCTAGCCTCTACCATGACTCTCTGGCTTCTCTGCATGGTTACACATATGGATCCCCTGACTACCAGCTGAGAGAAAAATCACCACAACCACTGTTACCACAACCACCATCACTATTGTGTCCGTCAGGGTCTTGGTAAGAAATGCAGATGTCGCACTGAAAAAAGGAAATTGTGGAGAGTTTTGAAAAGGCGGTTAGGGCAAGGATGAGAGAACTTATTAGTGACACACCCTAGGACTGACAACCACGTGGTGGGGGTAGTATTACCATCCTAGTCCTGCAGGGACAACATGAGGACCAGTTACTGGAATCTAGTAGGACATCTAACTATAGAGGACAGATCAGCTGGGAGGGATTGAGACTTTCAGAATGCAGCCACTGTCAATGGAGCCCAGCAAAGAGAGCTGGGGGAACAAACACCCAAACTCTCTCTCCTCTCACTTTGATTTTTCATTGATATTTCTACTGGGTGAAACCAACAGAAAACCAAAGGACAAGGAGGTTGGCTGGACAGTCTATAGGGTCGGCCTCCCATGGGACAGAAAAGGATGATAAAGTTAGAGAGTAGATTTGGAGGGGGAAATGCAAATGTCCTGTGCATACACCATCATCACCACCATCATCACCCCCATCATCACCACCATCACCACCATCTTCATCTTCATCATCATCCCCATCACCACCCCCATCAGCACCCCCATCAGCACCCCCATCACCACCATCCTCACCACCACCAACATCAGCATCACCACCATCTTCATCTTCATCATCATCTTTATAGTACCTCAAACATGCATACTACTTCTGGATTTACAAAATAAGTCCTCATACTTTCTCTTGTATCATCCTCAGAAGGTCACCCTTGCAGTATCCCCTGCATCTAGCAGAGGGCATTGTACATAACTCGTGCTTAGTTCAATCCCACAAATACCTAGCATGTCCACTCTACTGAAGGATCTCAGCTAGAATCACAGGGACAGAGAGTAATGTTCCAAGATGAATATGTTAAGTATCACGAGAGAGACACAAAGTGTTAGGAAGGATTGATCAGAGAAGACTCATGAGGGTGGTGGTGCCCAAGGTTGAGCCTCAGTAGGGGGTAGACTTCATCAGGTGTACTTGGAATGGAAAGTGCTTCCATGTCCTGGGAACCACATGAAGGAAAGATTTAAAGGTGAGGAAATAGCCTGTTCTGGGAGCAGGAAATACTTCCATTTTTCTGGAGCACGGAACTTACAGAGATAAGATGTAAGTTATAAAATTGAAAAAGTGAAGTGGTCATATTGGGATAAGTCTTAAAAGCCAAGAAGCACTTGTACTGAGCACATCAGGTACTGGGGAGTCAGTGATGGTTTTTGAACAGAGGAAGAAACATTCTAACTGCCCTTCCGGAGAACCTGGTTTACAGCAGTGGGGGGATATATGGAGTGAGTACGTACACGAGGTGGGGAGATTACCTGCAGGGCTGCCCTTGTTTCAGAAATGAGACTCTTGCTGTGCGAACGGGAGCAGAAATGGAAGGAAAGGGTGTGGCAGCACACTGACAGGGTGAGAACTGAGCTGGTAAGCAGTGGTTCTTCCACTGCTGGCACGGGGAACGCCACTGGTTCAACATCACACGTTTTTATTGAGTGACTGCTCTGTCTAGGCACTGCTTCTGACTGTGGACACAGCAGGAAGCCAGATGGTTAAGGCATCTCACTTCTCACCTGGATTCAGTAAGAGAAGGTGGTGCCATTGGCACAAGCAGGAAATTCAGGACTAAGAGATGGTGTACGGATTCTCCTCTGCCTAGAGTAGTCTTCCTCTCCTCTCCTTTGCCTAGAAAACTCCTATACATCCTTCAAAACCACCTCGAGCTCCCCAACAATTTAAACACCTGTCTCTGATTCTTTCACTGTACTTTTCTCAGTCCTTTGAAATCTCCCTTCACAGACAACTAGGATTTCAAGGGTTTAAGAAAAGCATTTATAATTGCAACAGATTGTGAAAGGTCTCTTGGAAGTTGTATTAAAACTGTTTGGTCAAACCATTAGCAATGCTGCATCTGTAAGTCAAAATCAGTAAAATAGCAGCAAGTTATTATTGGTCCCGACAGTTTGGAAACAAAGAGGACTCTGCACACGTGCCCTGCCCACCCCCTGCATCCTTACCCCACCCCACCCCATGCATCCAGGGAGGGTGTGACGCTGCTAAATGACCCGCATGCAGTCCCTGGGCTGCCAGGGCCAGGCTCGGCCTCCAGTCCTCCTAAGGCAGCAGACGGGTCCAGGTGGGTCCAGGGCCCGGCCTTTGAAGTCAGGCTGACTCAAGCTGGAATTGAGGCTTTTCCACTTAAACCGCAATATATAGATACATAGATATATAGATAAGTAAAATATATAGATACATAGATATACAGATAAATAAAATGTACACATTTAATTTGTTTCAAATAAATCATACTGCCACCTTAGCTATGAATTTGAATAAAGATAAATTAAGACAGATAATTGAACTGACATAATGTGTGAATATGTATATATATTATGTAGCTTTTATAGCAAGAGTATTAATTTTTACTGAACCTCAACTGTGTGCCAGACAAGATGCTAAGGGCACCATCTTTTTAGCTAAGTGAGACTAAGTGAGTCATCTCGGCACCCTTACAAGGGAGATGTTGATATCCTGATTGTATACTATATGAAATAGATTCAGAGATGTTAAGGAAATGCTCAAGGTCACACAGCATGGTACAGAACTTGAAATTAGTTGGGCTTTTTTTTTCTTTCCTCCATGTTGTGGGTTGAACTGTGTTCCCCGGAAAAAGATATGCTGAAATCCTAAGCACCAGAACTGCAGAATGTGACTTTACTTGGAAATTGGGTCTTTACAAAGATAAGTTAAAATGAGGTCATTAGGGTGAGTCCTGATCCATAAGACTGGTGTCATTCTGGAAAGGGGGAATTAGGACACAGAGACAGACATGCACAGAGGGGGCACAGTGGAAAGGGATGGAGACACAAGGAGAGAACCCCACGAAGGCTGGAGTGATGGGTCTACAAGCCAGAGACTGCGGGCAAACCATGGGAAGCCAGGAGGGAGGCACGGAGCAGATTCTCACCCACAGCCTCGGAAGGAGCCTTGATCTCAGACTTCCAGACTCCAGTCTGTGACACGATAAATAGATGCTCCTTCAAGCCATCTGGTACATAGTACATTGTCCCAGCAGCCCTAGGAAATTAGTCCACTCTGCTTCCAAAGACATTGTTCTTACCCATCTATTACACCTGGCCCAACACAATGTAGTGACACGTGGGGCTGAATTCACATCCCATGGGCGTGTCTGTCTCTTGACCGAGTTATTCCCAGGGAATAACATCATGTTTACCAGGAGGAGGGATACATTAGGAGTTTGGGATTAACATATACACACTACTAAATATAACTTAGATAACCAACAAGGACCTACTGTACAGCACAGGGAACTATATGCAATATCTTGTAATAACCTATGGGAAAAGAATCTGAAAAAGAGTATATACACACGTATATATCTAACTGAATCACTTTGCTGTACACCTGAAACTAACACAACATTGTAAATCAACTATACTTTAATAAATTTTTTTTAAAATGTATATATCACGTTTACCCTTGTGCTCCACACACAAGGCAAGTGTACAAATAAATATGTTATAAGTGAAAAAAATCTTTTGAGTAGTGAAATTTTGCTTTGAATTTTAATGTGTAAAACACATACCAAGCAAGTTTAGCAATTACCTTTCAGAGCATATTTGCAAAGGGAAAAGGCAGCTCAAGTGAGCCGTGTTGGGGAATTGGGGGTGATTGTGTGTGATGACCCACATATCTTCCTGCACCACCCACCCCGCCCTCCCTGTGACCCACCATACCCACCCCAAGTTACTTAGGCCAGCGAGGGACACCATCTAGAAAGTTCCAGTCTATGTAAACCAAAGGTATGCCACAGTCAGCAGTATTTTTAAAACCAAGAAATACAAGTACACTTACTGGGGAAAAACGGATGAGCATATGAAAGTGGGCAATTCTCAGAAATCTGCCGATGGGCACACAGCCCATAACTGACAGGACTGGGCTGGGCTTAAGGCTGGGGGCGGTGGGGGAGGAGGTCACAGGTGATTACTTTACTCAACAATCCTTAGTGGACACTTTCTGTTCACAACTACATGCTGAGGAATGCGAGCTGTGAGGAAGGAAGACGGCCTCAACCTTAAAATGCTCATATTCTCATGCAAGAGAGAAAAAACCTATACATGCAGTTAACACAGTAGTTGTTACGAGCTCCAACCTCCCAGCACAGTGCCCCCAGGTTTACCCAGCCAGGGTGGGCATCTGAGTTGGGTTTATCTCCATTCTACAATGGGCAGGATAAACAACAAGGTCCTGCTGTATAGCACAGAGGACTATATACAGTATCCGGTGATAAACCATAATGGAAAAGAAGAGTTTAAAAAGAATGTGTATATGTATGTATAACTGAATCACTTTGCTGTATAGCAGAAATTAACACAATATTGTAGATCAACTATACTTCAAAAAATAAATAAATAATTTAAAAATGGGCAGGAGAGGTGAACCCTCACACCTGGAGGAATGGCCAGCCCAGAGGCAGGTTCCCACCACGTGCCCTTCACTGGGGCACACTGACGATGCCAGACAATGCAGTCCCCATCTGTGGCTTCCAGCAGCTGGATCCAGGCTTCCATCAGGAAGGACCCGCCTTACCCCCTGGAGGAAGGACCGGGAAAATTCAGAACTCAGGGGGAGGATGCTGTCAGTAAGCAGGTTAGGGTGGAGTTTGCACGGGGGGAAATGAGGCTGAAATAGTCATCTGAGGTCAGGTGGAGCTGGTGGAGAAGTAGTGTAGAATTTCATCTTGTAAGAAGCAGGAGGGCTGAGCACAGCAGTGGAGAGGCTCGGTGGTACTTTGCACAAGTCAGAAGATGCTGGGAATGCCAGCCCAAAGGTGAGACAGGAGGCCCTGGGTTTACATGTTGGTGAGGATGGAAAAGCGTATCCATGGGAGATGAGGTTTCATGAAAGGAGAGCAGGCAGGAAATACGGTGCCTCAGGAAATACGGGAACAGTGGGTGTGAGGTGATGACGGAACCTCTGCTTAGGGCTGTCCGGCCGGCAGCTGAAGAGCTGAGACTACAGACCTCAGGAGGGAGGCCAGCTGGATGCTGAGAGGAGGGTCCTGGAACGGGAGGTGATGGCTCGGATGAAGAGGAGGAGGATGAGCCATTAGTTAAGGACGTGGTTACAAAACCAGAAGCAATTCAGTATCTGCATCACCATGGAAGTCGGGGAAAGACAGTCTTAGGAAGGGAGAGCTGGTGAATGGTGTCCGCCTCCGTCACAGTCACAGGGGTTGGTCATTGGGCTTGTGTTCAGGGGTCATCCCTTGAGGGTGCTCTGTTAGCAGACAGAACAGCGGGGAGTTGGGAGAAGCATGAGAAGCAAGGCGGTCGCTGCATCGCCAACCAAGGACATCAGCTAGGTCAGCAGTCACCACAAGGAGGGAGGTGCATGAAAATCCAGGAGAGCATGGGGCCACAGTGGGCCATAGCGCCCCAGACCCAGTCCACCTCTGACATTAAACTGCTGAGAGATTTGGGGTGAATAGCTTAATGAATGTGAGCCCCAATTTTTTCACTTTTTATTTTGGAAATTTTCAAACACATTGGAAAGAATAGTATATCCCATCACTCAGCTCCTACAATCACTGACCCATAACCAATCCTGATCCACCCTTACTCCACCCACTTTCTTGACCAGCTGGTTCATTCGGAAGTTAAGTCTGGATTTTTTTTTTTTTTTTTTTTTTTTTTGCGGTACGCGGGCCTCTCCCTGTTGTGGCTTCTCCCGTTGCGGAGCACAGGCTCCGGACGCGCAGGCTCAGCGGCCACGGCTCACGGGCCCAGCCGCTCCACGGCATGTGGGATCTTCCCGGACCGGGGCACGAACCCGTGTCCCCTGCATCGGCAGGCGGACTCTCAACCACTGCGCCTCCAGGGAAGCCCAAGTCTGGATATTAAATCACTCCTTCCTTCATTAATTCCTTGAATGCCACTCTAAAAGACAAAGACTTTAAAAAGTATAGCCATGCACCATTGCTACATCTAAACAGTTAACAGTATTTCCTGAATAGCCCAGAAGTGTTTAAATTTCCCCAGTTATTTCATAGGATTTGGTGGGGGAGGAGTTGCTTTATTGAAATCAAGATCTAAACAAGATCCACATTTGGCATTTCACTAACCTACGTTTTCAGTCTCTTTTAAATGGTAAGTTCTCCCTCTTTTTCTTCTTGATGATTACTTTTTGAAGAAATGAGGTAATGTGTCCTGTTTTCCACCATCTGGATTTCACTGACAGCACCCACTTGGTGCCATGTAAGAAGTTCCTCTGTCCCCTGTGTTTCCTGTCAGCTAGAAGTTAGACCCTGAGGCTCGATGTGGCTCACGTTAGATTTGTTTCCTCTTGCATGACATCAGTGTCCAATGTCTTGTGGTCTCTCTCTTTGTGATGCTCTGATTGCTGTGTGGGCTCAAAGGCAGTCCACCTCATCCATCCATTATAAATTCTTGGTACTTTTCACCACGTTAGCAGGAAAATACAAGTTCTTACTTTCCTAGAGAAAATCTAATCTATTTTGATCAGCAGAAAAATTAAAGACTAGATACAGCAGATCAATACACATAAAACATCGATATCTCTTAAATATAAAAATTGTGTTCATGTCCATGACCAATTACAGATTTTTCTAAAATGAAAGCAATGTTCGGAATGTGGTCTGTCACTGACATTGAAATAATAAGTATGAAATGCCTCATAAAAAGTACAATGATGGGACTTCCTTGTGGTCCAGTGGTTAAGACTCTGTGCGTCCACTGCAGGGGGCAAGAGTTTGATCCCTGGTCAGGGAACTGGGATCCCACATGCCACACGACATGGCCAAAAAAAATACAGTGATAACTGGGGGAGAGGAATCTTGTGCAACCCCCACCCCCACCCCGTGGACAGTGACACAAATTCTAGAAACCAACCAGGTGGTACTGGAAGCTGGTTTTCCTCTTCATCAAGATATTCCTTGTCTAGGGCAGATGAACCAGTTTGCAAGGCAGAAATAGAGACACAGATGTAGAGAACAAACGTATGGACACAAAGGGGGGAAAGCGGGGTGGGGGGAGGTGGGGGGGATGAACGGGGAGATTGGGATTGACATATATACACTAATATGTATAAAATAGATAACTAATAAGAACCTGCTGTATAGCACAGGGAACTCTACTTCACTTCTCTGTACAGTAGAAACTAACACAACATCGTAAAACAACTCTACCCCAATTAAAAAAAAAAAAGATTTTGCTCATCATACAGGACCTAGACTAGGGTGCTGGCAGAGAGAATGGAAAAGTTGTGATAAATGCGACCTTAAGAAAGAAGAACTAACAGGATTTGGTAAATAATTGAAGAAAGAGAGAGTTGAGGTATTGCTAATACCTTGACCAATGGAATCTTAAGTAACAAAAGAATGTGAATTGGAAGTTTCACAAGAACAGGAAAACTGTCCTCTGGTTTAAGCCAACGGATGTCTCAGCTGGTATAGCTCTGACTTTGCAGATAACAGGTGCTCAGATAACCCCAGAAATGTCCCCAGGCCAACAGAATCCACCCTTTCATCTCTAGATACTTCTTAGAAAACTGATCATACATAACAAGGAGATCCATTAGCTCGGGGATATTCTAAAATGCTGAGCCATGTGCCAGACAGCATTTTAAGGGAATAAATTATTAACCTTTTTATCTGAAAAATACCCCAATACTTCAGATCCTGAGTAATGAGTGGTTAAGGAAATACACAGGGGATGAAGGAGCTGCTGACATGCCTGCACATATAAAGAGTTCTGTAGAATAAGTAAAACGTGTGGGCTCTTCTATGTAATCAATGCTATTAATGATTTAGCAATGGCAGAGCCTGCAGGACTGAGGGATGAGGACTGACAAAAGGTTGGCGGGGTGGGGAGGGACACCCAGGAGTCCACATCTGTGCCCGGAGGTGAGGAAGAAGGAAGGGAGAGAAGATGGTGAAACATAGAAAATGAAGGTCCGAGAGAAACCACTCAGTCCTGGAACTGGCCCCCAAAATGCTTATTAGAAGCAGCACATCAGAATAAAGCATGCAGATGTCAGCAGATTCGTTTAGGATTTCAAAGAAGAATCCCCCCAGCCTGTCACTAAAACTATTTATCAGTGGACATTCCCAGACCACAAAAAAAATACCTATTGGCCAACCGTTTCTACCCATCAAGGTGCAAAATTTCCCTTGATGCAGGTCAAGGGTCTCACCACTCCCAGACACCTCCCTAAGATAAGACCCAACCACAGACACCGGCACTGACAAAGGACAGCCCTCGCGGGCAGGCAGAAGCAGGCGTCCACTGGGACAGCTGTGAGGGAGAGTTGACCCCTGGGAAGAGCCTGCCCCAGATGACCCGGGCTTCTCAGTGGCCGGCCTGCTGTTGAGAGGCCCAGGCTCGGTCCAGGGGATGCTGCAAAGGTGATGAGAAAAACACAGACATTCTTCTCTGTTTGGGAGGAAGCGGTGGAGGCCTCTGGGCCCAGAGCGGGTGGCAGAATGTCCTTGTGGGAAAGCAGCTGTGCAGGGCGGACTACGGTGCCGGTGATGCCGGGTGACCGGCTGGCCGACAGGGATCCCAGCACCTGTCCCTGCTGGTCCTTGAGCCTCATTCGAGACAAATTCTTGAGATAATCGTAAAAACCATAGCAACCTTGTTGATGTTGGGATTTGCGCTGAGGTCCCAAACCGAGAGGTGGGGCAGAGAAACAGCTTCTGATCTCTTTCACAGAGCAGGCGAAAGGACGTGAGAGCTGCCCAGTGGATCTCGAGAGCTAACTGCGCCCACCTTATTCTGCCCCTGTTTCTAGAACAAGAAATGGATCCAAAACACACCACCGGCATCACTCATTTCCAGGAAACTTGTCTTTTAAACAACTGTCTGTAAAATCATTTTTCTTTTATCCTCTGACAGAGAGAGAGAGAGACTGATGCCAAAAGACAGGAGTTGGCATTTCCAGGCTGACGTTGGGGCAGCGAGGGTGGAAATGAGAGCTGCTGGGGTCAGTCCTACTGTTTAGAGAGCGCATGACAGGCCACCTCCGAGGGATGAGGACTCTGGGATTATGATTAAAGGGTGAAATGAAGGCAGTGGTGAGTGGTCTGTGTTATCCCTTGAAGCCGGACCGACTGGAGGGCGCAGATGAGCCCAGGGAGGGGCTTGAGGACCACTCTCTCCACTGGAAGTGGGAAGCGTGTGTGTGTAGATCCCGGGAAGGGGGCAGAGTGGGGGCGGGGAAAATGAGGCAGGACGAGGAATGGCCCTGGGTTGGTCATGGCCATGGGCAGCAGGGGC
Organism: Physeter macrocephalus; assembly: GCF_002837175.3. Taxonomy (NCBI): domain Eukaryota; kingdom Metazoa; phylum Chordata; class Mammalia; order Artiodactyla; family Physeteridae; genus Physeter; species Physeter macrocephalus. The sequence continues at coordinate 42,459,849 of NC_041227.1, read as the reverse complement.
TCCGGCCCACCAGGACGCCGCACAGAGCTGAGTGGGGGCCTGGGGGACTGTGCTGAGGCAGCATCATGATCACCCGACCCCTGGGACTGGGGAACAGCCATGAGCAGAGACGTTGTCACCCTCCAGCCTGTGCACGCTGGCCGAGTTGCGTGGGCGGCCCTCCCAAGGGCAGAAATCCTGTGTCAATGGCAGGTGCAGCGCGGCCCTTGGGGACAGCCCTCCACGGCCACAGCAGGGGTCGGGGGGGAAGGCGAAGAGGCTAGCCCCAGAGAGTCCCCAGGCCTCCCAAGCCCGACAGAATGCTCTCCTTCCTTACCTGATGCCGGAAGCCACTGATGGTCCACAGTGGCCCGTGCCCTGTCTCCTACCCCAGCCCTCCGTGTCCTGCCGGCCACCGTGCTCTGTGCTGCACCTCACCCAGCAGGAAGGAGAGCCTGGGAGCCGGTGTCCAGGGCAGGAGCCTCTGCCCGAGGGGCCTGTGGCACCTCCCCAGCCGCCAGGCCCGACGTGACGGGCCCCGACGTGAGGACCCTGATGTGAGGACGCCGAGAGTCTGTCCTTCTTGGACACAGAGAGCAGTGCAGACTCAGTGTTTTCAGAGTTGATTCACACAGACTCATTTTCAGGTCGTTTTCTCTGACTCCGGGGGTGGGGTGGGGTGGGTGTCATCACCTCTCCCCTCCCCTCTCAGACAGGTTCCTTGGAAGGGAGTTTGAGCTGTCGGTTTCCCTCGGGAAATACCCCCCAAAGGGGAGTCTCCCCAGATCAGCGCCGAGAGCCCCTGAGCACCACACAGGAAGGGTGTGAAGACAGGAGCAGGGCTTTCCTCTGGGCAAAGGGAGGAGGATGCGGGTCCTGCCCTTGCTGCCCACAAGGCCTCGGGAACCTGATGGAGCCGGGTGGGTTCAGTTTCTTCGTTTATGAGCCTGTGACTGTGAAGGTGGGCCCGAGATCGAGGTAAACTCTCGGTCGTCCGTCCGCCAAAGGTGACAGTCTCCAGCCTTCCCCTCAGCTCCCCAGGGGGCTGAGCGTGAATGTCATCGCCGGGTGCATCTCCACAGCCCTTTACGTTTAAAGAATTTCTTTTTCAAACAGTTTTTGGCCCTTTCTTCAGGAGAGGTATTAAAACACACCTCTTTGTACAAAGTTCTTTCCCCAGAAGATGCGTCATTAACGTGACTTGGAGCAGTTAGATCACAATTCAGAGGATTTAGGGCTCCCTCACCTTCTGACTCCTTTGCTAAGAGTCATGTCAGGAGACCCTAGGAGATGTGGACAGACCTTCCCCCATTTTTCCTTCCAAGAGCAGTAACAGAATAAGCTGCTGTTTTATTTTGTTTTGTTTTATTTCCCATTTACAGGCTATCCAAGCCTTGGAACTTGGGCTGCCGGCATTTTAACTAACGTGAACGCCTGGCTGACCCCCACCCCTTCCCCAGTGATTTTCAGGAAGGGAAATAAACCAGCAAACCCTGGCAAGGCTATGGTCAGTGTGTTACCTAATGGAAAGGGAAACGCCAACCCTCAGGATGGTGCCTCCAGCTCCCTAACGGCCTGCCCCCTTCCCAGCACCCCCAGTCAATTTGGAAGTTTTCACTTCAAATAGAAATCAGTTGGGGGGGCAATATTTCTCCTTTTAATAAATAAAATAAATACTTCCTCTGAATCAGCTTAGAGTCTCCATTTTCTCATACCAGGATCACCTTTATTCTGAGATCGGTACTACCCATAAACCATCACTTCCCAACACAAAAGATACAAGGCAAATGCCTACAAATTCCCAGAATCTGGCCTTGAAATCAACCTGATATTTAAATCGGCATGGCTATCCCTCTTTTGTGTCAAAGTATAATCACAGTTTCCCCAGAGATACTGTATGTCTTGTTTCTTTTCTAGTAAATTTTTATTTTCCCTCCTGCAACATTCACGGCTTAAGCATTTATCCAGTTTAAACGATGGGGATTTAAATTGCTATTTTAGTGGAAGAGGCTTGATTAAAACCTGTGTCCTCATCAAATTATTGGACAGTGGTTCTTGGGCTCTGTTTACATTAGTGTCAACCTTAATTTAAATTCTGCATAACTATATTTGCTTCACTAAATGCATTCACCAGGAACACACCACAAATTACTTTGCATTATGAGCAGACTCTCTTTGTCTATTGCAAAGTGTTTTGAAATTAGCACCATAAGTAACTAGCTGTAAGTGTCACTCGATCTCCTTAATGCCTCATTAATCAAAACCCCCGTGGCAGTTGGTGTGATGTCCAAGCCCATCTCACACAAGATTGGTATCACTTGCTCCTTGCTTCTGACCACAGTCTTTTAAACCTGATTCTAATGATTTGTGCGTCCACCCTCCCTGTGTTATCCTCTGCCCTCAGAGGCCTCCCAACACTTGTAGCTTTGCACCATAGACCAGTTCCCGATCATTCTTTGCAAAAATCGGCAATTAAAAAACCATTTCCCCTCTCGTGGAAACCCATGATCTCAAAAGGAGAAAAGTCGTTTCCCTGAGTTATCTACCAAGATTCAACATGATTTTCAGATCACTCTTAAAATGCCACGCTGGAAAATTTTCCCTGGACTAGTTTTTCTTTATGACAAGAGTTAGAGAAAAGAAACACATTCTCCCAGGGAGACTGCAGTTTCTACCCTGGCCTCAATTTTCAGAAGGATGGTATACATTTAGCCTGAGCACTTAACCAGGAGAGGACAATATGTTTGTTCCTTTATTATGGGATATGATTTCTGTCCTAAATACAAAATTTGAAAATTTGTCCTTGCAAAGGAAATGCAGAACAACCCAAACTTGATATTTTTATTATAGTCCCTACAGGAAAAAAAAAAAAAAAGGTTATCATTCTTACATACGTGTTTATACAAATCGTAACAAAAATGACACAACGAAAATGTTACAAGATCCTTTTTCCGGTCTTTTATGGGGCCATCAAACATGTGCAAATGTCTAGAAGAAACCCTCCCTATGTTCCATCCCCTCCCCCTGCATCGCACACAGGCCAGAACACACACACTCACACACACACAAACCCTTTTAACCAAATTTGATCTCGCTGACGTTAAAACTACTTAGCAGCTCTCCTGGACAGGGGCATCCCACAGGACGTCCTGAGTGGGGTGGGCAGTCAGTAGGCATGTGGGCAGGCAGGGCTGCCCTGTCCCGCATGGCCGTGGCCGTAGGCAGGCACGAGGCCACCCACAGCAGACACAGGTGCTCTATCTCCCGCGGTGCCGCCCCGTGAGGCCAGCTCTTCAGGAGCCGCATCTTAATGGGAGGCCTTTGGCTTCATGGACTTCCCTTCTGACCACCCAGCAGGAAAAATCTACGGAAGGGTTTTTTTTCTGTGAGTTTTGTCAGTGTGAAAAAAACACACAAACAGCATGGAAACTTCAGATTTTCCTGCAGGTGGGCTTCTGGCCTGCGAACGTTTCGTGCAATCTTAGTAAACCATTAATTTTCTTCGGTGGTAAACTTTTTGCCTTTTCACCTTATAAAACCATTCAGGCTAAGTAAACCTTATTAGAATAGAATGCAGCCTTGTTGCCTGGCTCTCAATCCAACATCCATGGTAAAACCCACTGAGTCCGAACACACAGACGGTACAAATCTGTGTAAGATTTTGACTTTAAAATCGACCTAATGTAAACCATACTTTGTGCTTATTTTTATATTATTATCACGTCTACTTTCTCTTATGGCATTTAAAATAGGCTTTGACTTTAAAAGAGCAAATGTGAAAGAACATTTTGACTATATTTTCGGTGACATTTACTCTGATTAAAGGTGTAATTTACAGCAATTACAAAAGTACCTTTTATGTCCCATCGCCAGCTCATCCTATTTTTACTCTGATTCGGGCAACCTCTATTCATTTGGACTCTGAACAACATCAGTGTGGAAAAGAGGAGTCCACGATGATTTTCAGAAGTGACAAAATCACCACTGAACAGTTTCAAAATGGCCAATTCGAAACTTCTTCTTTTTAACAGCCATAAAATCTGAGGGTTTAAACCAAAAATTCTGCTTCATCCTCCCCTTTCCTGCATTACACACTCACCTCCTTCCCTTCCTTTCCCCCAAAGGCAATATTTTGGCTTGGTAACCAGTACAAATCTCCGAACCCTTCCATTGAAATGCCCCACAAAGATCCTGTTTGATCACAGCTTGGATTTCAGAAAGAAAGAAAAATCAGGAATTTGGACACATGAGATGTCACAGTCCCCCACCCCCCATTCTACCAATCTCTCCCTCACTGTCCCCTAGGAAAAAACAGAGAACCAAGCCTCACCCCTACAGTAAAGACACCCCAAGATTTAGGGGGATAAGTGCGGCCTTACTTAGCTGCAACGCTGCAGCTGTGCTCTTATCTGGCCAAAGGAACCAGGGGACAACAAAAGACCCCAAAGAAGGGACGATGGCTGCATGGGAAAGCCAGCAGCCCAGCATTGTGGTGCCCTTCTGCTGAGCAAATAGTTCAAATGCTCATTCCCATCTCCTATTCTCTCCCTGGTACATTGTTTGTGCCCTTGCATTTCATTCTGCAAGGAAGGTTGCTCTCTGGGCCTATAAGCAAACAGTCCAGAAAAGAGCTAACCATCCTCTTCTCTTCCCCGGAGAGCTAGCATTTTTATTTCGGCTCCAAGCTGTCAAAGACCTGGAGAGTTTATGTCAGTGTCCTGAATTAATTGCTTTAAGCTGAAGCAGGCTCCACGGGCTACCAAATGTCCAGAAGATGTTTATTAATAACGATTCCTCCAGGATTCTGGCTCCAAGCTGTCCCTTGGTGGTGGCCTTTATCTGGCTGCCACCTTCTCACCCCTGGCCTCTTGGTGCTGCGGGTGGGAGGGTTTGCCTATCCAGTCATCGTGACAAAATTTCGAATTGCCTGGAGTGAAAAAATACCCACCTGTGTATCAGGACATGTGTGATGCACATCTTTGTCCTGCTCCCAGAAAGGTCCCAGAGTCACAGAAACTGCATGAGTAACCTGGACGTGGGCCGGGGAGGTAGCTGCAGAGCCTGCCCTGTGCAAGCTCATTTAGCCCATGCAATTAGCAGAGGCAGCAGCCGGAGAAATTCCCTCCTCCTCCTCCCCTCCCCACTTCCTCCCCCAAAAGAAAATTCAGTGAGGCTGACAACCTGATGTATTCTGAAGTTTTCCTGGTACCAAAAAAAAGCCTATTTAATAGAATGAAATAATAAACCAATTTATATACCGATATAAGACCAGGATGGTGAGTGCCATTGTGTAATTTTCCACTTGACTTTTCATTATCTACCTGAACAAAATCAATCTATATGTATGGGATCAACATACAATTCCGGAGATAAAAGCTGAAAATAAATGTGCTTTGCATATCCCGGAGATAAAAGACACAGTCCTTCGGACAGCCTTTTCTTCTCCAGCAGATGTATTTATAAAATAAATGGTGTGTCAAGGGAAAAAAACGAGACATAGTTGTGTATCTGGAGTGTGGACTCCTTTGCTGGAAATATTGATCCTGCAAATGAACACTGGTTAATAAGTGCCCTGCCGACGATATCGGGTCTACCCAGAGCGCAGTCTGGGTCAACGCTCCTCCCAGCCAAACCTCCCCACCGCCAAAAAAAAAAAAAAAAAAAAAAAAAAGACACTTGCCCTATTAACATGGATTTAAGGCTGAGGACTTCAAGGGCCTTCTGAAGCCTCTCCACGGAGACAAAGCACACTGAAAAATCACATTATGTTAGAAACCCCCCCTGCAGCAAAGGGCCAGCTGTGAGGGACCCTCAGTCTTCAAAAAAGAAGGAGAGGTGCCCTGCGCCCCTTGGAGGTGACTTTTTTCCTTTAAACAAGTTGAGTTCCATCCCTTTTTTTGGTGCCCTTCTTCACCCCAATACCTAGAAATGATACTAAGGACAGTACAGCTCTGTCCACACGGGCCACACCCAGGTCCTGGCCACTCCCTTCCTTTGCGGATGCGTCCCCATCAGCACTGCGTGTGTGTGCCATGCTGGGCAGATAGCAGAGGCATCCATGGGTGTGCCCATTGGGTTCTGAACCCCTTGGGGAATGTGCACCTGCGGGGGGCGCTTACTGGGCCTGTTTCCAGGCTGGCCACTCTTGTCCCTTCTGTGAGGCAGGGACTAATTGCCCATGCCTTATTGGCCAGCAAAAAAAAGCCCACGAGGGATGGGTCCTGGACCACCTTTTGCCCTAAACAATCTCTCTGAGTTTATGGACTTTTTCCGGTCATTGAAAAGTAATGATGTCTTAGGCCAAGGACAGAAAACATGCCTGCTCATCATTATTCATTCATTAGAAGCTTTAGTAACTTCAGGGGAGGTTAAATGTCTACTTGGACAACTTTAATTTGTACAGCAGGATAAATCAACTCTTTTATGGTTTAATATCTTTGTGTTGACTAGTTTGGGTGGTCGTTGGCTGGATGGTTTGGTCCAAGTCTGCAAATTGCGATTTTCATGCACCCTCTTCCCTTATGCTGAGAGCTCATATTCATGTCCAGCACCCACCTCATTCCTCAGACACTCATGGAAAACTATGGGGAAAGCCCCCAGGAGCAGTCTGACAGCAGAGTTATAGACTTTTAGGGACACTCCTGTGATGGTCAAAGTTCAGTATGGGGAGAAGCTTGTGTGCTTTCAGTCACGTGCGCCTCTTAGGAAAACAAGCATCCTCCCTTCATCCCATCTTTTTGTTCCAGTACCTGTGAATAAGCAAAGCTAGAGAAAACGTTAAGAATGCAGTCAAAGAGAGTTAGGCAGTCGTTAAAATTTCGTTTGAAAATTGAACTACATCCTGAAGGCCCACTTTCAAAAGTCCCTATATTTTCATTACAAAATTGATGTCTTTTATGCCTGGAGCATTCAGCCTCCATGAACTCAAGGCATATTTTGTCCAAGGTTCAATTAATCCATGATCCAAACACCTAACCTGCGTCCTGGAGAACCCAGTATGGTAGGTAGCACATGAGCTTCACCCACCAGGCGGAAAATCCCGTAGGAATTTTGTACCCCCGAGCTCCCTGAAGAAAGAGAACATGCCAGAACAGGGTGTTTCTACATCCACAGACACATTTACTGATCCTGCATAACCGTCTCCATCCATAGGCAAGGTCCTGACCCAGAGTCAGGCTGTAGTCCCTGTTTATAAAATAAGAATTTGCTAAACAGAAGAAACTGAGTTTTTCCAAAGGTATTTTTAGTAATCATGTCAGAGATGTCCTGTCTTGATGTAATTTCCCAGGGAAGAGAAATGGAGAGTCAGAAGTCCAGTAAAGGTATGAAGGTGTACACATTCAGAAAAACAGAACCAGATGGAAAGTTAGTGTCAGCTGTTGCTAGCACTGACATTAAAAAAAAAAAAACACATATATCAGCAGTTAAAATATGCAAAGGAGATGAAGGATGTAACTAAATTCAGGCTGAGGGTGAACACATGCCCCTCTTGGTCTTTCTGGCTGGGAGTCAATTAACAGATGAGGACAAGCCCCCTCCCCCCAGCTGCTGCTCAACCCCCTCTGGAACCTGGGAAACTGAAGACATTATATTATATAGGAATAAGCACAAGCTGGCCTGATCATATTTATCTGCCTAGGTATCCTAAGCTAACTCACTTTCCCTCTCAGTAACTGCCTCATTCTTCCCTTCCAGTGACTGTATAGCACCTTTACAAATAACCAAAGTGCAAAGCTCTCTTGATCGCCACCAAAACCAAGAGAAACAACTGCAAAGCCCCAGTGCTTCCCTTCATACCAGGCTTGATAGAGAAATAAGGAACCCATTTTCCAGATGAAGAACTACAGTGTCATCCTGCCCTGTGGGTGAGGTACTTACCCTTTCAGAAAGGCCAAATGAGAATGTTTTTCAACGTTGTTTTTTGTTTTTCTTTTCTCTTTTCTCCCCCTTCCTTCCTTCCTTCCTTCCTTCCTTCCCTCCTTCCTTCCTCCCTCCCTCCTTCCATTCCTTCCTTCCTTTCTTTCTTTCTTTTTTTTTTTTTTCTGGAGGATGGCAGGAGCTGGCAATGGAACTGGATGAAACATGGCCCTAAATCAGAATGTCTTGCATGCCGCTCTAGCACCTTCCACTCTACCGCAGTAAAGATAAAACCCCTTCTCCTGGCTCTCTGAATTATCAACACAGAAATCCATTCAGAAGATGGTGAGACCCAGGAATGAGGCCAGGAGAGGGATCTGCCAGCCCTAAAGATGCCACAAACTTTCCACAGCACTTAAAATGTACTTCAAGTGGTCCTAGAGCAAGAGAGCTGCTTTTTAAAATGAAAAGAAAAATAACTGTAACTTATCCATGTTGACAGTTTGAAAGGTGAAATTTTCATTTTGAGTTCCAACGCGTCACCATGAAAAAATTACTGGATTCTAATACTACACAATGCTAGAGAGACACATATCATTTCTTCTGTGTCTCATAGTCTACATCAAGTTGTTCCAAACGTTTCTCAATGTGGAGAACCAAATGAAAAATATCTATGATTAAATTAACATTTGACCCGGAAAGTGTTGCCTTTATCACAGGAACCATTCAAGAAGATGGATCGTCACTCTTGCCATACGTGTTCCAACTTTTCTTGACTTGAAAATGTTTTCATATATATTTCTTAAGTATGTCCTTATTATCTGACAATAAGAGATATGTATCCTTATTCAATTTTTTCTGCCATGTTGTACACAAAGTGGGCATGACACCACTGAGGAAAACAGGTTTCTTTTAAAGAAATAGGAAAACAGTAGCTCCATTATATGATTTGGACCACAACAGCTTTATGACAAACGCCTTCAAAGCAGCACTTACTCCCCCTGCACAGATGGAGGGCTGGGTATTCTGTTCTGACTCTCCCGGCTGCCCCAGCAGTGATTCTGTCCAGTTTGTTGACATAACGTGGGCTCCATTAGAACCAAGTTGGATATTCAAATGCACTTTATATTCTTTTCCAGATATTCTAAAAGAGAAAGATGTGGATTTGCAGCCTAACACAGAGGATGTTTAGTCTCAGTGAAGCCCGGGTGTGTTTATTCAGTGTCATTTTTAAAGGAACTGCCCACTCGATGCAGAAATGACAGTTCCTTGTCTCAAGCATCACTTAAAAGTTCAAAAGAAATAGCTGAAGCCCAGCATGGGAAAGTGTTTTATTTCCCAATGCACTCAGACTTTTAAAATGGTTAATGCTGGCAGTGGACTTACTCCGATAAATCAGGAAAAGCACCAGATCATCTTCGTACACTGATCTGTGAATTTATGAAGTCAAAGAACATTGGTAGAAGTGAATTTTTTTCTAATTTTGCTTTCCTCTAGGGGCCGGTGAAAGAGTGAAAGACCAGTAGGGAATACACCAGAACTCTTTTTATTTTGAAGAAAGATAAGCTTCCATATTCAAGTAATTTGAAGAGTGAGAATTCTGATACTGAAGAATTTCAATGCGGCTTTCCTGGAAACTCGAGACTGATTCAAAGAGCAAATACCACGGCGCAATTTCTTTACAGTTGTGAGTTTCTGTTTTCTTTTGAGTAAGAAAGTAGTAATACATGATGAAAAGCAATAATAATAATAATAATTAAAAAGGGACGGGTGTAGATTATTACGTATTTTGCTTGATATCACACAAAGTAATTTCACATTAATGAAGGGATACTGGATTTCACAATTTTCAATGTTCCTGTCCTAGCTAAAAAGTCATGTCACACCCCCAAAAACAGGCCTGAGTTGACAAGATTTTTTATACAGATTTTAGGTCAGGTTAAAAGATTTTGTGGAACTATATGTCATGGCTTGGGGTGAAATTAAACAATATGCTTGATTCCAGTGTCCATGTGGAGTTCATTTGTGTTCACATCTCTCTCCTATTTTTGCCGGCGTCCTGCAGTTCCACAGCTCCGGGGTCCGCATACAGATGGTTACATTCTCATACTGGGCACCCAGAGAAAGTCACATGCTTTACATCAATGGCAATTAGTTCCCTTTTTAAAATGGAAAATGTCATTAAGTTCTTGAATAATTCAAGAGTAGAGGTCACAATACAGTGTCCCTTTTGGGGGTCTTTATGGTGCAAATGGCAAAACAAGGCGATCCTATCAGTAAGAGTAGATCTAAGGTTTACAATGTAGCTCTATTTAGTGTGACAGGAAAATTAAATTACACGAGACACTCATTCATCGTCACCCGTTAACAGGCTTGGGAAAATTGTGGATCCCCGGGGGCAAATCACTGACAACGTGCGAGGCAAATAAAAATATGTCATTTTAATTGGCTGCTGTTTCCTCCGCTTGGTTTTGAAAAAAACATAAGCTTGTCCCCCACAACTGTCCTTGGAAATAGGGTCCCGAGTCTCCAAGAGACGACCACAACTTAAGGACGGGTTAAGAGTTCCGGGGGACACGGGTCTCTTTTCTCAGCCGTCGTTGAGCGGGTCTTGATCCAGGGGTTCCCTGGAAAGGAAATATAGGGGAAGGTTTCACGTGAGAATCGGCGTCGGCGGCTCCCCACCGCGCCCCGGCTCGGGGGTGGTCTGCACAGGAGTTACTGCGTTTCTGGAACAGAAGCTGCCCCTCAATCTGTGAGGTGTGAGGAGGAGGACAGGAGGGAGGATCGAGCGTCGCGGGGTCCACCACCTGTCCTCCCTCCCCAGGGGAGAGAAAGCCACAGGGCCCTCGACGGGCCTGGCACCAGGCTCCCGGGCTGGGGTCGGGTGGATACGGTCGAAGCAGAGGCAGCGCATCCTCAGAGGTCACCGACGGAGAGGAAAGCTGTTCCCGGGCCGCGCCAGCACATCCTCACCACACACGTCCCCTACGACCCCCAAAGTCCCAGTTCAGGCCAGTGGGCGTGGCTGCCCAGGACCCGCTCCCACCCTTGACAGCCCGCGTGTCGCGCCGAGCGCTGGGCCGCTCCACCCGCGCTTCCCGCCGCCGCCGCCGCCGCCGCCGCCGCCGCCGCGCTCCAGGCGGTCTCCCGCCCGTCGCGGCGCCCTCGGCACCTGCGGGGCCCCGGCTCTACTTCCTGCGTCTCCCCGAGGCTGCAGAGAGCTGGTTGGGCGGGGAGGAGTAAAGCCTGCGGCGCCGGGCGCCTGCGGGTGGGGTAGGCCGTTGGGTGGGCCACCTGGGGTCGGTCCCCTGCGCTGTAGGACTTGGAAAAGGCAAGAATGACCGCCCGTCTGCCTGTTGCTTTTTATTATTATTATTATTATTATTATTATTTAGAAATAATATCTATCTGGCGCTTCCCTTTTTCGGGCTCCTCCACCAAGACCCTGCGAAGTCCTGTACTGGCCAAGTGAGCTCAGGGCGGGGTGCGCGCATCTTCTCGGCGCTGCGCGCATCTCCGCCGCCGGCGCTCGGCCGCTCGGGGAGGCCAGGCTCCGGATCTGGTGACACCGCGGCCCGACACACGCCCCAGGAGGCGCGGACCCGGGGTGGGGCCGGCGCGGACCCGAGGAGGGGCCGGCGGCGGGGCCTTGGCAGAGGGTCCCGGACCCTCGCGGGGAGGAGAAGCCGGTCCAGCGGCTGGGGGCTCCTTTCAGAATGAAGACCTTGGGGCCGCTCGGTTTCTGAAGCGGGCGTGACGTTAGTAAAGCTTAGGTAAAGGGAGATACTTCATTTTTAAGAAAAAGTCATACTACAGCGTGATGGCTGCCTCGGGCGGATGATGGGTGTCTGAGCCGCCTCAGTATCTTTGTAGTAGAATTAGAAGTAGAATTAAGGAGTACGTTTCCTTCCTGGGGCGGGGAGCGGGGGAGCAGAGGGGGGCAATTTAGAGGTTTTTCATTTTCTAAACGCTTCAATTTTAAGCAAACACTTGGGGGCTCCGGGCCGCTGTAATTCCAAAGACAATTTTCCGTGGTTTTAATTTGATTTGCATTTTTTCAACTTCTATAATATTCAATTTCATGGCTGAATACACAGGTAAACACTGTTAGGTCGTGTTTTTCGCCCCCTGCACCAAACAGAATGTCGCTTGCCTTGGAGTGCCAGGGGAGGATACACCCCGTCCCAATAATGTCTGCGGGTTTCTCCTGAATTATTTTCCTAAACGTAGCGCGGTTTCGCCTGGGCGCCAGAAGGGTGGCCTATTAAAAATAGCTGAACTGCTCCGCACGGGTCGGGGGGACCCCCACAGACATGACCCAAAGGAAGGAGGCAAAGCAGACAAATTCCTATTCTACATAGAATCTATTCTAGTTTTACCCAGAAACATTTAAACATATTTTATTAGTAGTTTAAAGCAATCCAAAAATGATCAATATACTCACTTCCCCCAGAAATGCTTTCAGTGTAAATTTCATCGCTAGAAAGACAAACATTGAGAAAAGCGATAGGCTTTGTAGGGAGAAGTTTAATTAGCACCCTTGAGCTATTTTATAAAAAAAAAAAATTTAGAGAAAAATACGAAGTGAAATTGGATAAGTAGCTTTAGTCATAACAAAGCTGATATTTAACAAAATGCCACTGTCCCTAACCCTGGAGCCAGGATGCTGGAAGCTGCATGGGAGCAGCTACGCCAAAGACTAACACGGGTAGACGGTAATCCTTGAACACACCATACACCATACATCTCGCAAAGAGATAGCTGAACCTCATCAAATATACAGATAGATTGGCACATAAGAAATCTACCTAAACCCCAAATGCATTTTATATTCCTTCACAAAATTGTGCTACAAGAGGTAAGGAACAAAGAAATTACATACTTAATTGGCCTGTCCAGAGGTACTCATATAATAAAATAGCACTCTCAGGAACGATACCTCATTTAAAGAAAATGTGGATATATACATATATATCTGCTTAAGGTCCATTACTGTGAAACACTCAATACCGTGAAAGCTATTTCTATTTTAAATCCTAAAAATTTACAGATTTGAATGTTTGTCTCATTTCGTAGGATTTTATTTTTTTAATTGGAGAGCTCACGGACAATGTTAGTGACTTTTAGAAATTAAAAGATATTAGAGTTTTGGCATTTTGGAAAGAATAGATCCAGAAATTACATTGGTGAGCCTTTCAAAAACCTGTTTGCTTTAGGCTGGCTGATTTGGGAAAACGTTATTGAGCCGATCTCATTTGCAAAATATTTTTTTATCGTACGAAAGGGGTTTAAGCAAACAAGAAAGGTATTTCTTTTGAAACAGTACCAACTTTGAAAAAGAAAGTTCCTTAATTTTTTGAAAACACCGTCGTAGCAGGCTGACTGCACCGAACACCTTCAGGAAAACTGACCTTTATCATTTGACTTTTAATTTTTTTTTACAATTATTGAATTTAAAAGGATCATTGTTTAGGATTTGTTCTAATCTTTCTTATTGTGGATGACTGGCAATTATGTCTTTCTGTTTATCTTACACAAATAGATGGCGGAATGTGATGTCCACAGATGACAGCAGAGCAAACCTCCTCCTGGAGAAGAGCTCGTGACAGGGACTCGACTAAAACACAGGTCTACTCAGAGGATGGCAAACTTTGGGCAATAGGAACCTCTTTCTCTTTCTCTGTTCTAATGGAGGAGTAAATGGGGCTCTTGTTAAGAACCTAAAAGCACTGATCATCAGAGTAAGTTTGCCAATTTCTTTCGCTTTTATCCCAAAGAGGTCTGTGTCCAAGACTGTGGCGGCCGATCCAGAAGCAGTGCTCAGGCGATGCAGACAGCGATTGTTCTCCCAACCCCCAACTGTGTTCAGCTGGGTCCAAGAGGCCACTGGCTGACCAAAGATAGAGGGGGCTTGGCAGGCCTGGGGTGGGGGAGGGGAGGGAGGGAGGAATGGGCCAGGGAGGTCCCTGGAGTGTGTCTCAGCAGGTGGGGGCTAGCAGAACAAGGGGCCCAAGTCCCAGTAGGAAACTTTCCCTACAGACTTAGGAACTTGGGAGGCCATGTCCTTTGGGAGAGATGTCAGTCCTCAGAGGAAAGAGTAGCACCCCCAGAAGACACAGCTGCTGGGGGCGGGGGAGGTTAGCTGAGGGTGCTATGTAACAACTGTGGTCTGACTGTCCCTTCATGACTAATAGGAGCCTGAGGGAGGGGAGGAGTCTGTGTGTGTGTGTGTGTGTGTGTGTGTGTGTGTGTGTGTGAGAGAGAGAGAGAGAGAGAGAGAGAGAGAGAGAGAGAGAGCGAGAAATTCTGCTGAATACAAGGGAGAAATCCCACAGTTACTTTTAGTTGTTTACTGAGCAAGGGCAAAATCTAAACAGCGCTTTCCAGGATCAATGAAGGGATGGCCTCAGGTTCCAGAGCTGAGCCCCCTAAATGAGTCTGGCATCCTGATAACTTCAGGTTAGCACCTGAGATCAACTCCTTCCCACTGCTGGATGCTGGCAAGAGATACGGAGGCATCTTGTTCTGGGCTCTGGGAAGGGAGAGGCGACAAGGAGATTTAATTGTCTGCCTGGGTGAATCGAAATGTCCTTCGAAAGCAAAGAAATCAAGAGAGATTGGCCTTTAACTGGCGAATCTGCTGGTTGGAGGGGAGTGGCAATTAAAGTGGAGCGAGGATAAAATCCTGTCCCCAGCTCGCCCCCAGACAGGTCCCAAGATCGCATTCTCCCCTCCTCTTGCGGTCTCTAGAAGGCTCTGCACCTAGTCTGACTGTGGTAACTGTGTCTTTCTCCCCACCTCAGTCTAACGACTCCATTATCAGTTTGAACTGGGGAGTCTGGTTTAATCCAGAACTCCATTCACTTCCAAGAGCCGGTCCCGTGCCTGAGACATCATTGTGTGCAGAGCTGGCCTTAGGACCCAGTTGTCCAGAGCCTCCCCTGAGATCCCAAAAGGGGAGGGCCTCAGTCTGCAGGAAATCCCCACCCCACTAAAAACAGACTGTCCAGGGAACTTAACTTGCAGTAAATCAAAAAGAAAAGGAGACCTCCATGTGGCATAAGCAGGTGTGAACCATCCTTGGCTGGCACACCCCTGTGCAGTTCGGCCGGGGTGGCGCCCTTCCCCCAGATCGCAGGCCTACTGAGTGCCGGGTCCTAGCCACCCTCTGTGATGGAAGCAGGCCCGTCCACCTGGGCCGGCATCCCTTTCGCCGCCATCCCTTTCAGGGCCCAACCTGGAGGCAGGTGCTTATCCCGATCTGCATCTGTATGTGCATGAGGGAGGCGGCTGTGGGGACGGGGGCCTGGGTGCTCTTGCAGCTGTGTTGAAGCGGGGACGTGCAGGGGCCCAGCTGTGATCGGTGTGTGCGATCCAGCTGTGCTTTCACCTGGGCTGTTGGGCCACCAGGTGTGGGTCAGGGGGAGGTCAGAGGCGAGAGGCTCTCAGGAATTCCTGGCCCTTGATCCAAAATCCCCCGTAAGGAGTAAAGCTGACAGGGGGCACCTCGGACGTGGGTTCCTTTAAGCCCATATGTCAGGCTATTGTTTTTGCCCCTGACATTTTCCTCTTCTCTGGCATTTTCTCTTTCCAATCACAATGCAAGAGCCATCTAGCTGCCGATTCTCTGCCCGTCTCCTCCCTTCCAGCCTTAGCCAGCCGGTCCCGGAAGCTTGAATGGGGAGGAGTCGTGGTCCAGGCCTGACTGATCCTCTGGCTGGCTTTGGGGCCATGGTTGCATGGGAATTCTAACTCCAAGAGAGAAAAAGAGAAGCCAGCCTGACCCCAGACATAACCCACCCTGACCTCTTCTAGAACAGTGGGCAGGGTCTCTGCCATCCTTCCAAGAAGTGCCCAAGCCTGTTCTTCTTGAGACCTTCTTGTTTCTTTCTAGCTTTTTTCTAACACTGCGGTCCCCCCACGCCCCGTCACCTCCGCTTACCATCAGCAACTCACTTTGAAAACTTGGGGGTCCTGGTGAAGGCAGGCTCCCTACTGCATTGGAATCAGAGAGGTCTGTGCCCAGACCCTATGAAACCAGAAAAAGTTGAAAGAACACAGAGGCGAAAGATTTGAATTCAACGCTGAGCTCTGAAATTGAAGCTTTTTCTCTAACTTCTTTCTGCCCGGGCCCATCATCCATAAATTCTGACAGCTACTGGGGAGGGGGGCGATCTTAAATGAGATCATGTTCATGAAGACACCTGGCGTGGTGTCTGGCACAGAGGGGACCCCACTGAGTGGTGGTGGATGGAATACAGTTGTGATCAATAAAAGAGGCGGAGGGGCTGGGGCGGAGGTGGGAGAAACTGTAAGATGGTAGAAAGAAGGGCAAAAGTTTTGCCCCCAAATGGACTCATTTTTCTGGGTAGAGGGTAAATTTTTTCCGCCAGAGAGTTGTTGAAGTTGCAACTTCTTTCTGTGTGTAAACAGCTCAGTTTAATGTAGCTCAGAATTGCAGACTGACTAGAAGGTATATAGTTGAATTGGTCTCGTTTATTTTAAATTTCTTAGATTGGGTTTTAGAAGGTAAGGCAAGCAGGAAGCTCGAGCAGAGGGTCGTATCTTTTAGAGCAGAGTATACACACTCTGGCCTCCTGATTTCTCTGCTAAAGATGCCTCTGGCCCCCATACAGAGCCCTCTGTGACCCAGGTCCTGTCCTGGCTGACATCCCACCCTGGTCTTCACAGAAAATGTCATTTCATCGTCATCTGCCCTCCCCAGTCACCCAGCTCCCACTTCACGCCTTAGCTCCTCCCAAGCCCTCTCTGCCAAACACTTCCTAAGATTGTTTTCTATTTTTAAGTAATGCACTTTGAACACCCAAGTCTTCAAATTAAGAACCGTATGCTTTTCTTTATGTGAGCAAAAAGTTCAACAAAATCCATTATATGACTACATCTACTTTGTGAAGAGAGAAAAAATAATGAGTTGAGGTCCTATTTCTAATGAAATAAGTCAAAATTCACAGGCATGCAACCTTATTTTGATTTGCTGGGGTCGTGACCAACCTTGGTCCAAAAACGTTCCTGCTTATTCTTGAAACCTGTGTTTTACTTTTTTTCAAAAAAAGTGAAACCATGGGAAAGCTGCTTTACCTAGGAAGAAAGTCTAGTCCTCAGCCGGAAGTGGAGCCACTTAAGCAAGTAGAACTAAAACCCAGCAAACTATTCTGATTCCGAAGTTTTCATCTGCATCACACCCCAGTCAGTATTTTTCCCTCACGCATCTACGTTTGTGATGTGGAAAATCTCCCTCTCAGTTCATTTGATGTGTTTAAGTTAAATCAATGTGGCCTTGCTGGCATGGTATCCTGGCATTGCAGGAATATCAGTGCCTCCAGTGAGCTTCAAGAGAGAGTTCAACCCCAGGCACTTGCCCTAATGAGACCTGAGAACCTCTAGTTTTGCATGAATGAATGCAACTTCATTTGTGTGGCTCTTTTCAGCGTCTCGGCTATCGGTTGTATTATCTGCCAGTAAAATTCCCCACCTTCTTTTCAGAAAGAGAGCGAGAGGTGTGTGTGAAGGGTAAGTCAATGCCTTCTCACGGGAACCTGGCGGAGAGGGGGGACATGTATGACAGCGACATCTGACCAGTCCATGTTTTGTTGGTAGTGAGGTTGGAGCTCTGAGGAACAGCCACAAATGTAAAAACTAAGGACACTGTTGTGAAGATGTGCTTGTGCAACCACCCTGTCCTCTGTACCTTATGCAGAGGATATTCAGAGAATCTGGAACAAGCCCCAAGGGTGCAGGGGTTGGGGGAGGGGAGAGTAGGAATCACCTCCAGTCTGGCAATAGGGACCAGGGCGGAATGACAGCTTGTAAAATAAGCCTCCATCAGTCTCCCAGGAGACAGCCGGCCTCAACTTGGGTGTTCCCCGCTTGTTAGCCTCACTCATAATTGGTCTCCCCTCCCATCCCACGTTGTTGGTTTTCTGTGTGTGGCTTTTGGTGTGAGCGTGCTAGGTCATCAACAAATACAATGGCGGGAGGGGGTGAGGGGGGACACACACGATTGTTTTAAAGAAGAAAGGAGAGAAAGGATGAGAGAGTGGGCAGGAAGGCTGTGAACAGAATGGGGGAAGATGCCCCAGGATTTAGGCTTCCGAGGCAACCTCTGGAGGGCTGGGGGTAGAGCGCTCCCTGGGAGTTTTGTCTAAGGGAGAAGCAGCCTGCCAGGAGCTAGGGACCCCGCTGAGTGCCACTGGGACACCGTCTATACCATGCAATTTTTGTTTGCTTGTCTCTGGAGGTGCCTGTAACATCCTGCCCATATCCGGTGCATCTCATCAAAAAGGAATTTCTCAAAAAATCCTAATTATTGTGGCTGCCTGAGAAAGGATGTAGCCTCGTGAGCAGCCCGGGATCCGCTCCCCCCACCTCCCCGGGCGGGGGGTGGGATGGGTGGCCTGGCCGGGCACACGGGCCTGTGCCAGCTGGCCTTTCCCCATCCATTTTAAAATAGTTTCTCCCACATTCCTCATGATCTTTTCCTCCACCCTACATTCTCTTTTTTCCTCTTCTCAGAGGAAAACCACTCCTGGGGTTAAAAGCTATAAGAAACGTGTAGTAGGACGTCTGTAAAGCCTAACACGAGCTGGCTTTGCAGTCAAGGGGGGCTGTAGATGCAGTGTATTGTTTTCACTCCAAAAGGGGCATATAAGGCTCTGAGACCCTCAGATATCTGTTTATGGTATAAAGAACGTTTGATGGGAGAAGAGAGCAGCGGATAATTAAATCGAGCGGCAAACTCTTGGAGAGTTTTTTCTCGCATTTTTGTTTTTGTTTTTATAATTTCACACCACCAACTGTTGGGCGGCCTGGGTTGCCATGGTGCTGTGGCCGGGGCTGGTGTCCACTGTGTCCCTGACCCAGCAGAGACATTTAGGGTCTGAAATCTTGCTCTTCTGCTGCAGTGGTGGCAGTACATTGGGAATGGTGGCGCGAAGGGGTGCGTGTGGCGGGGGGGGGGGGCTCCTCTGTGGCCGGACCGGGTGCCCGTAAGTCTGTGGATGCTAGTCCGCGAGGTTAGGTCCACGGTGGGGATGGGGGACTCAGAGAACGTTTCCTTCCTACCCTCTGGCGCAGGGTGAAGATTCCCGGCCCCAGTGGCCCTGCTGCTTTCTCCGGACAGTTCCGGTCTACGCAATTCAGAAGATTCTGTCTCAGCGACTCCAGCCCCAAGCCGGGAGGACCTCCAGACCGGGGAAGGGGGGGGTGGGGGGGGGGGGGGGGGGGTGCTCCTCTGTGGCCGGACCGGGTGCCCGTAAGTCTGTGGATGCTAGTCCGCGAGGTTAGGTCCACGGTGGGGATGGGGGACTCAGAGAACGTTTCCTTCCTACCCTCTGGCGCAGGGTGAAGATTCCCGGCCCCAGTGGCCCTGCTGCTTTCTCCGGACAGTTCCGGTCTACGCAATTCAGAAGATTCTGTCTCAGCGACTCCAGCCCCAAGCCGGGAGGACCTCCAGACCCCCGATACTCGGAAGAGTCCGCTACCCCAGAGAAAACCAGTTACCCCGAGGTACCTCCAGGTGCCTTCTTGAGCAAACAACCCCCTTCCCCGCGCCCTATTAAGCGGTATCTCTCGCTTCTCCCTGCGTCACCCGCACATTAAAATTCCCCCAAAGCCCCGAAGACCTGATTCTCTGTATAAAGCCGGGAGAGGCGGGCGATAAACATCAGGCGTTTAAATTGGCCATTTGGAAGATTACATCTCTTCAGCGAGGGTCTTTCTTTCAAAACTCGCACTGAATTAAGGGCCGCGGCTACTCCGCACCGGCTCTCAAAGGCCGGGCACCTTTTCATTCGGCCGTGGAGTGGGCCGGGCGCGGTGACCCGGCGCCATCAAAGGCCCGAGGAAAGGCCGTGGGGCGACACCGTCTAATGACAAGTAATTGACGGATTCGAGGCCGCGCATTACCAGCGGAACGGGGAGGCATTAATTATTAAAAAACGATTAGCCTCGCGTGTGTCCCGCAGGCGGGCCATCTCGTTCAGGGAAGATAACCAGCCACGCGAGCCGGAGCCGGACTTGGAGGGAGGCGGGTGCGCTCCCTGGTCGGCCTCGGGCGCGGTGGACAAAGGCGCGCGCGGCCCTGGGCGCAGGGGAAGGAGGGGACCGGGCGCCCAGGGTCCCCACGCATGGAGGTGTCCACAAAACTGACCCTGCCAATCACCGGGGCCGATTTCTGCCCTTTTGGGTCCGAGATCAGGGTGACTGCGGCGCGGACTGGAAGAACTTTCCAGTTGGGGTGGCGGGCGATTGCGGTGACCCGGGACCTAGCGCGACCTACGTACGTCCTGGCGAAATACCAAACTGAGCGAGCCGGCGTGGGCCTATCAACGAGCCAGACACCCCGCCGTAGAAAGCAAACTCTCAGGGGTAATGCAGATTGATGGGGGGCACCTGGTAGACCCCAGAGGAAAGACACCTTTTCCCACCCTGCCCTCGACAGCCGAGGGTCCCGCGGTGTCAACTGGCAGCCTCGGAATCACTAGTTTTCCGAGCCGTCGCCTTGCCGCAGACTGCAGACAGATGCGGTCGGTCTGTCCGATCCTTCAAACCCGGTGCCCCGGGCCAGCGCGGGGGAAGTGGGTGAGGAACGGCCCCGCGGCCGGGTTCGGCCTTTCCCTCCTGGACCGGGCTAGTGGCCCGGAGGCTCCCTGACCTGCCTGCGGCCGTGCGCGCTCGCGGCGAGAACGCAGGGTTCCCCGGCCGCTCGGAAAGGCGCTGCCCCTCCTCGGCTCCCGGACGGCGAGAACCCCACTGCCGCCTGGGCCCCGGGGCTTCCTGGAACCCCCGAGAGGGGACTGGAACCCATGCGCGTCCACGCTCGGGCCTCGCTCCGCAGCCTCCCAGTACCAGTGCGCCGTCTTCCACCGTCCCCATCCCAGGCTCTGAGGCCAAGGCCGGCCCCCACCTCCACCTTCCCACTGTCCTAGGGCGACAGGCGGCCCTTGGATCGAATCAGCAGCCCGGAGCGGCTGCAGGGGCCTGCGGTGGCTTCCCGTCGCTTTGGGGTCCCACCAAACTTTCCAGTTGTGCTCAGGGCCCAGATTCAGTCTGAGTGTGTAGCTCCTCGACCCCTCATCCTCCCACGCCGAGCATCCTCAGAATCCCCTGCAAAAAGGCCACCTCCCCAGCCCCGGGGTCTCCGCGACTCAGCTTCTCACTCCCTGTCCCCCAGGCGTCGAAGCCCGGGAAGGGCCAGGGGCTGGCTGGGGGAGGGGAGGCGCGCGGACGGGAGTGGGGGGCGCACGCTCGGCGGGGACCTGGGCGCGGCCCCTGAGTGGGCGCGCTCCCTACCTGCGGTGCGGCGGGCAGGCGGGCGGCGGCGGCAGCGGAGCGTCCAGCGCGCGGAGGGAGGCGGCCGACTGCTCCGAGCCGAGGCATCCCCGCATTTATTTGAGCTCAAACCGAGCGACTGTTGACTTTAGCACACAAAGCAAAGATTTCACTGCCCGCTAGTTTAAAAATGAATATTTTACCAAGATATCGATCAGCGTTATAAAATTCAGTTAAGTACAATGGGATCCTGGCAAAAAAGGAAAAAAAAATAATAAAGGAGGGAGAGGCAATATAATATCTGTGCAAATTTGCTGAAGTGTGACGTGGCATGGAAAGTTTACCCTCCTGGAATTCGGATCTAGAATGTTTTTTTCGGTTGTTTACTGACTGTTTATTCACAGATCACGGATGCTTAAACCCGCGCGCGGGGATGGCGCGGGGAAAAGGAAGAAAAAGAGGGAGAGAGAGGGAAAAGCAAACGCTGCACTCAGAGTTGGGGAACGCGGGCGGAGGGCGGTCTGAGCGCCAGTAAGCTGGGGGCCCTGCGGGGGGAGGGGCTGGGGCGGGAGGATGGGGGGTGTGAAAGACGCAGGACGCGCAGAAAAGCCTCCGGAGCGGCCGGCTCCCCGACATCCTTTTTATGTATTCGGACAGAACTATATCTTATCTGGCCGGGATCAGTGGAGGGGGGCGCGCTAAGTAGTTTAAAACGACCCTCGCACAATGGGCGTGCGATAGGAAACATAGCAGGTTAGGGCAGCGCTTTCAGCCTTCATTGTCCCGCACTCGGCCCCCGGCCCTGCCTCTCGGCTCCTTCGCCACGGGAGCCTTTTATGTGATAATGAAACACATTTCAGGCTGGGCTCACGACGTGTGTGTCCTTGCCAGGGGGAGAGACGGCCCTGATTGCTGGCTGCGACCTCCGGATCCCTCCCACCACCCCCTCCCCAATTTCTCTTCCTTGTGTTCTTCGGGACAATGTGGCATGTTAAAAAGGGATTTGGAGGCGGGAGGCGGAGGCGAGGACCAACCCCCCTCAGGCGCGTGGGAAGGCCAGGGTTTGAGGGGCAGAGAGACCCCGCAAGGTGGGGAGGGCTCTCGCAGAGGTGGTAGCCAGGCTTGGGGCGAAGCTGGCACACTCCAAGTTTAGATGGTCCGGAAGCCCAAAGATCTAGTCCGGGACACGGGAGCCGGAGCTTAGAAACCTGAGTCCGAAAGTTTTGGCCTCCGACACTGTGGAGATTCTCACCCATCGCAAGCTAGCTGCGCCCTGGATGGCTCCTGCCCTCGCTCGGCCAGCTTGCCTGCCAGCAGCTAGATGCCCGGGGCAAAGCCAAAGCGGAGCCCACTTTGCGAAGCCGGGCCCCGCTTGGCCTCCGAGGTTTCCACTTCGGTTGGCTGAGGATTTGGGGCCACTAGGCTGTCTGTGGAGAGAGGCAGTACGATTTGTAAGAATTTATTCTGGGTCCTTCTTTATACTTTTCGGTTTTCCTTGAAGAATCACAACATACCCACTCACCTCCTTGGTGCTGTAATCCTAGATTGCCAACCCGGGCTAAGAGGCCGCTTGGCCAAGGCCTCGGAGTTTGGGTGGAGGTGGGAGGGAGAAAACCTGCAGACCCTGGGATCCCACCCCTGACAAGGGGCACCTGGCCAGCCGTGCAGGACACCCCCTTACCTCTGCCTCATCCCCCAATATACATATTTTAAAAGGTTTCCATCAGGACCCTGAGTTCCCTTTAAAATCACTTCCAGGAGAAAGTCTTTTGTTTCTCCAGACCAGATGCTCAAATGCATGGTTCCAGAAGCCTCACTACTCCTGGGCTGCGGCAAGTTCTACCAAGGTTGTGCAGAACACCTAAGTGAAGGTGGAGGGTGCAGTGTAGACAGAGGCCTGAGGCTGTCAATGCAGGCGGAGTTCCAATTCCACGGAAGGGTGAATGGGTGCAGAGAGGCAGTGATGAAAAGGAAAAGAGCTGCACCAGGAATTTGCAAGTCCAATCGAGGCTCCCTGCCTTGAAGGGAGGCCTAGGATTGGACGTACAGGAAAAAACATGGAAAATGCAGGCTTCTTTCCAGAGAAGCCAGCCCCAGGGTCCCAGAGATGTCAACAACATTGTACCTTCACATGGCCCAGCTGGAAAATACAGATAGGATGTGTGGTTTTCTCCAGGCTTCGGAGATAAACCTGCATCATCCGCGCAATCTGCAGAATGGTTCACCTGGGATCTGTGAGTTTCACTGTGTGTAAAGTTAAACCCAAAATCCAAAGAAGTAACCTTGAACAATGTTGAGTTCCATTAACGATGTCCTTGCTGAAGTGTTTAGGGGGAAGTGTACTGAAGTCTGAAATTTACTTTGAAATGCATCTAGGAAAATAAGATAAGTGGACCCGACGGAGGTGTGGATAGATGGACAGATATGCTGTATAACAAGTACAGTGAAATGAGAAATGAAGGATCTGGGCAATGGGTATGTGTCTGTTTACTGTAAAATTCATTCAACTTTACTTTGTCTGAAAATGTTAATAATAAATAGTTGATAAAACAGCAACTACCTCCCCCAGAATAAAATAAAACCTGCAACCAGCCAGGATCTCCCTCCCTCCATTTTAAAATAATTCCCAGGTCTGTTTATATTTTAAATCAGGCAAAGGAAAAAAAATCTTGAAGATTCAAAGCAAAAAACTGGCAATAACACTTTAATATAGATTTGTGGAACTCTGGCCCTTGTAGTCAGAACACACATTTATAAGGCATAAATAAAACACACGGAAACCATAAATTAATCAGACTCGAGACCTGAATTTCACCGTATCAAGAATGGGAATGCTTTTTTTTTTCTTGATCATTTACAACAGACCCTTACATCATTTTTTTCTCTCTTTTAAACAATAGTACAACTCTGTTTTCTGTTAAAACTACAGTTTTACACTGAGTCACTCACAAAAGTTTGTGTTTTTTTCTTTTTTGTTTTGTTTTTGTTTTTTGTTGTTTTTTTGTTTTTTTAAATAAAGTAAGACTTCCCTGCAATGACAGCAACGGAGAGAAACCACAACAACAACAAGTCAGAATTCGCAGGTGCTTAAAGAAGCAGGCGTCTACACAGTAGTGGAAACTGAGGCTTTCCTTCTTCTCTTTTTTTGACTGTTTATCTTTTTTTCCTTTTCCCTCCTTATATATCATGATAGACATCCGTGTGGCCCATGTGAGGGAGGGAAGGGCTGCAGAGGGTGGGGGAGACCTCTGTTCACGGGGCGGGGGGTGATGGGTCCTTCTCCCTCGCATCTTTCCAGCACCCCTTTCTCAGAGTCTCTACCCCATTTCCTGTCTCTCCCGTCTGGGTCCAGGCTAGCCAGGTCACGCCGTCTTCTTAAGAGGAGTTCATAATGGGCCTGGAGTACACTCCCTGGTAGTAGGAGGTGTCTGGGGCCAGGGTCGAGGCGTCCAGGCCCGCTTTGTTCGTGACCGGGCCCATGGCCAGGCTGCCCGGCATGGGGGACCCGTAGCCGGGGTAGTGCATCACCTGTTCGTAGGCCTTGAGGTCCATTTTGTGGGGCTGGTGGTGGTGGTGGCTGTGGTGGTGCTGCTGCTCCGAGGACATGAGGTTGTTGATGGAGAAGGGGTGGTTGAAGGCGTAGTGGTGCTCCGGCTTCAGCTGGGCCTCGGGCGGCAGGCCCGGGTGATGCGGCGGGCCCAGCAGGTGCGCCGCGGCCTGCTGCTGCTGCCCTGGCGACGGCGCCGGCTCCGCGGGGCTCAACGCCGCGGCCGGCGTCCCCTTCAGCTCCCCGAGGCCGCCTCGCTTGTGCTCCTGGCACGGGGAGGCGCTCGAGTGGGGCGATTCGGTGCCCGCCGGAGTCTCGGAGACCGGCCCGGCGGCCTCCCCGAGCTGAGCCTGCGAGGCCTGGGCCCCGGCGGCCGCCTTCTTACCGCCCCCCGCGGCGCCCGCGGCCTCCTTCAGGGCCAGCTGCTTCTCGCACTTGAAGCGCTTCTGGCGGCGCAGGTAGCAGCCGTTCTCGAACATGTTGCCCGAGTCGGGGTGCAGGGTCCAGAAGGAGCCCTTGCCGGGCTTGTCGGGCGAGCGGGGCACCTTGAGGAAGCAGTCGTTGAAGGACAGCGAGTGGCGAATGGAGTTCTGCCAGCGCTGCTGGTTCTGCCGGTAGAAGGGGAAGAGGTCCATGATCCACTGGTAGATCTCGCTCAGCGTCAGCATCTTGTTGGGGCTCTGCTGAATGGCCATGGTGATGAGCGAAATGTACGAGTAGGGCGGCTTGGCGTGCGTGTAGCTGCGCCGGTACGTCTTGGGGTCGCGCGCGCGGCTCAGGCCCGCCTGCCCGTACATGGGGCTCATGGAGTTCATGTTCGCGTAGGGTGCCAGGCCGCCCATGGCCCCGGCCGCCTGCCCCCCGAGCGGGCTCAGGCTCGGGCTCAGGTGAGGCCCCATGCCAGCCACGCCGGCCGACCCGGCCGAGCCGCCCATGCCGGCCATGGCTCCCGCCCCGGGGGACATGCCAGCCAGGGACGGGCTCATGCCCGCGCCCACGTACGACGACATGTTCATGGAGCCGGCGCTCATGTTGCCCGAGCCGCTGCCCATGGCGGCCGCCGACATGCTCATGTACGTGTTCATGCCGTTCATCCCCAGGCCGGCGTTCATGTTGCTCACCGAGGAGTAGCCCTGAGGACAGAGCCCGGAGGGAGGCGCACAGCGTTAGCACCGCGGCAGAAGCGCGCCCGGCCTGACCCCCCGCCCACCGGGCCAGCCCAGGCCCCCGCCTCCAGGGAGGCCTCCGGGGAGTCCTGCCCTCGCCCGGCCCCGGCCCCGCGTCCGTTTCACCCGGAGCGCGCCGCGATCGCCCTCGGGGAGGTGGCGCGGGGGCCGCCGCTCTGCGCCCGAGGCCGCCTCCTCGCCCTCCTGCGCCTCGCTCAGACTCTAAAGCAGAGGTCCTCGGGAGCGCCCCAAGCCAGGCATCCCAAATGCATCTCCCCTCCGCAGACCCTCCCCGACTCTCACGCCAGCATACCGAGCAGGCGCCGCGGGCCCGGACGCCACCTCCGGCCCTGGCCAGCGACCTGTGCGACAAGGCGCAGGGCGCCCGGCGGCCTCCCGCGGAGACGATCCCAGGGTCCTCGCCATTCAGCCTTCCTCCCGGGACCCCATTCTGGGCCCCAGGGGAACCGAAACGCGGTGTCTGCGCGCAGTCTGGGGCCAGCCAGAGGCATTGAGTGGAGGGACAGGGAGGGGACCACGGACAGAACTACACGCGGCTGGGCTCTGCAGCCACAAACTTTCTTTCTCTTTGTCGCCTAGTCCTGGACCGTTTTTCTCTACCTCAGCCCCCAACTCCTGCCCACCTTCTCCACTCCAGCTCCCCACCCCCTCGCCGGCCGACCTCCCACCCCTCCCCAGCCGCGCGCTGCCAAACACAACTCTGTTAGGATAGTGCGTGGCTCGGCCACGAAGAGGATTTGGAGGCGCCGCAAGTCAATATTTGATCACAAAGTTAATATTATCTCAAGGCTAACAGTGTGTCGTATAAAAAAGAGACCCATCTGAGTCGAAGGAGGGTGGAAAAGGCGGCTGCCCGGAGCGCCTGGGGTGGGGGCCGGGGGCCGGCCGGGGAAGCGGTCCAGAGGTTGGGGCTGAGAGCGGACGCCGCCACCCCGCTTCCCCCGGCAAAGGCGAGTGCCTACCTCGGGCTCGGCATAGTAGCTGCTCCAGTCGGACGGCTCGTGCCCTTCCATCTTCACTGCTCCCAGCATACTGGAAGCCGAGTGCATGGCAGTTTAAAATTTAACAGCCCCAGCAAACGACCGGCAATCACCCCCCCACCCCCACCCTCCTTTCTAAAAAAAAGTCAGCCAAGGCACCGTCCCCTCCCTCCCTCTCGCGCTCCCTCTCTCTCGGCTCCACTCCCTCTCTCTCTCGGCCGGCCGGAGGCAGTGGTTGGAAGTGGGCGGGAGGGGTGAGTCGCGGGAGGAGGGGGCCGAGGGTGGGAGGAGGCCCGGAGCCGATCCCCGCTGCCGGAGGGCCCGCCGCCCGCCGCCGCCGCCGCCGCCGCGCTCGCGGGCTGCCCGGTGGAGGCCGAGGCTGGCAGTGCCGAGCTGCCGGGAGGCGGCGGGAAGCGCGCGGCGCGGGGGCGGGTGGGGGGGGGGTGGAGAAGAGGAGGAGGAGGAGGAGGAAGAGGAGGAGGTGGAGGTGGTGGAGGAGGAGGAGGAGCGGAACGGAGGAGGAGGAGGAGGAGGTGTGGACCGCGCAGCGGACAAGTGCCGCAGTGACGTGGGCTGCTGGTGATATAGCGCGGCGCGCGGGCGCGGGCCTCCAATCCCCAGACCCGGGGCAGCCCATTTGAATAATCAGCTCACACCGGAGGAGGAGGGGAAGGGAGGAGGAGGAGGAGGAGGTGTGGACCGCGCAGCGGACAAGTGCCGCAGTGACGTGGGCTGCTGGTGATATAGCGCGGCGCGCGGGCGCGGGCCTCCAATCCCCAGACCCGGGGCAGCCCATTTGAATAATCAGCTCACACCTGGGTGAGAGGGAGCCCCGGCCGGCGCCCAGCACCTGCCCTCGGCGCCTGCCCAGCTGCCCTGCGCCGCGCACGCGGAGCCCGGACTGGCGAGCGGGGCGGATGGGTGCGTGGGCCCCTGGGTCCAGCCCCCTTTCGTCTGCGGGGAGTCCCCACGGGAGGAGGGACCCGGGAGGAGGCCACCCAGTGGAGCGGCCCAGGGCTCTGGCCCCGTCCCCGTCCCATAGAGCCGGGCGCCTGGCGCGCCTGTCCGAGGGCGCGTCCGGCTTCCGCGCCCGGTCTCGCCTCTGCAGAGCCTTATCAAAGCCGCATTTATTTATCCCGGATTTCTTAGTTCTCAGTGCTCCTTCCCTGTCAAAACAACCAACCGGTGACAGAGCCAATCTGCAAAGAGCTGTCGTATTTAGAAAAACTGTGTACACACCTTTAACTCGCCTGTTGCGGCTGCTGGGAGGCCCCTCCCGTTACAGTTAAGACCCGGAGCGGCTTCGGGAGGCGTGCGGGGCGCCGGGTCCCGCCTCCCCGGCGGGAGCCAGGCCTCCAGCGCCCGACGGGGCGGCTGGAGGGGAGGAGCCCCGTCCCACGGTCCGGGTGCCGGGCGCAGGGCGCGCGCGGCCCCGCCAGCTGCTGCGACGGTTGGGAGACTATTTGTCTCTGACAGTCAGGACGGCGTGTTTCAAGGTTACTTTTCAGTCACAACTGAGGTGCCCACAGCATTTCGTAACTAAAACAAACAGGGCAGGAGGTGGGGGACGAGGCGGGAGGAGAGAGGGGAATTAAGGAATCAATAATGGGGCATATGGAGTCCGCCTGGCTGTGGGCGGGGGTGTCTCTGTCCTCTCTGCTTTCCTGTTTTATAAGAATTAGAAACCCTAGCAACCATATTCGTCCTTTTTATTTTCGATCCAGCTTCTGAGTTCAAATGATCACCTGTCCTGGGCCAGGTACCAAGACCTCAGTGAGCCAGTTTGCGGAGGGGGAGGGGAGGCGGAATACTACAGGTGTTTGGAGGTGGACGCCCTTTCTTGGTTCTAAACCCCGGCTGGGCCGTGAGGATGCGGCCCTGCGCCCTCAACCCCAAAGAGAGCAGAAATAGGAAATAGTGGGTATCTGGCCCACCTGTCCAGCGTTATGGGTAATGGTGGCAGAAGACAGAAGCGAGGTGGCAGGCACGGAGCAGAGCAAGGGGAACGGAAGGCCGGGTGAGGGTCAGGCCAGAGGGCAGGGGGCGGAGCAGTAGGTGCAGGGGTACTCCCACCCCTTGCCTCTACTCCAGGGCTCTCGGGCCTGCAACGCTTTGAACTGAAGATGCAGCCGCGGCTGGTTTGACCAATTCTTAGAGCGTTAATGAACCCGCTGAGCTAGGGCCGGGGCAGGGTCCCCCACAGCCAAGGTGTGCTTCTCCCCGAAAGCCGTGCGCAGCGCAGAGTGCTCCCAGGAGGGGCAGGCCGGCCCGGTGCAGCCGGGAAGTGCGCTGGGTGCACACGTAGTGTCGGTGTGCGCAGGGGAGCCGAGGGACCAGATGCCCGGGCATCTCTCTCCGGGTCCCCGAGAGTGGGTGGAAACTACTTGATCGCTCTCCCGAGGGCTGGGGAGAGAGGGTCCGCCCTGGCCTATTTTCCAAAGCTTTCGGCGCAGGCCGAGGGCAGAAACACACACACACACGCGCGCACGCGCGCGCGCACGCACAGACATACACACAGACACACCCTTCCTCCCCACCGCGGGGCGCTTCTCACATTCAGTAGGTCAGACAGACAAACCCGAGAAACAACGACAGACAGCTTTCTGGTGTGCGTGGGATTGAAAGCTCAAGAGTGTTCAGGTTAACCTAGTCTGTGCGTCTCTGTGAGTGTCCACTCCCCTCTTTTTGCTCCTGGTGGAAAATGTGGTTCTAGAAATCTCGCCACGAGCAGGAGAGAGAGCGGCCCGGGGTAGGAGGGCGTGCCCCTCGGTGGCCCGGCCCCTGGTCACCGGCTTCCGCAGTGACAGGGCGCCCCCTGTCGGCCGCCCGGCCCCGGGACAGACCGGATCCCTCACGGACCCCCGAGCCCCTAACCCCGCTATCTGGACTCCCGCGCCGTCCGCCGGCCTCTCCGAGTCTCCCCGAAAACGCCTCCCGGGGGCTGGCTCTTCTTCGGGGTCCCCGACGTTCGGCGCAAACCCAGGTTGGCCTCCGCCGCCTGCGGAGACGCCGCGGGCTTGGGCGGAGCGGCCGCCGGGACCCTCCCCGGGAAGGGGAGCGCGGCCGGCGGATGCTGCGGGGAGCGCGAGCCCACGCCCCCGGCCCGCCGCCCTTCCCTGCGCGGAGGCCCGCCGAGGTGCTCCCGCCCCTGAACACGGGGCTCCTTCCCTTCCCGGCAGCTCTGGTTTCTAAAGGTTGATTCAGAGCGTCTGGCACGAGAGCCTCAGGCTGGAATGCTGTAAATTGCTCCGGGAGCTTCTCTCCAGGAAAAAGTTCGCGGGTAACTCGTGCTGAAAACAGATGTTTCCCCTGATCCCCCCTTATTTGAAACCCCACCTAGGGCTGAGACCTACAAAGATTTTCTTTGCCCGTGCCTCCTCTCTTTCCCGGCCTTGTCGTTCGGTGCTGCCGGGTTTGCGTTTAAAGCCGCCTTATGATCGATGACTGTGCTTGGATTTAGCGCGTTGGTTTTATTCCGGTCGCTGGCCCAGCGGACTTACTCGGCTCAGATCTGGGCCTCCTTCGGTCTCCCTGCGATCTCCAGCAAAACTCCTTCCCCGGGGCTCTCCGTCATGTGAAACTAGCCCGTGAGGAAGGGGACATCAATAAACAGTACTCAACTTCCCTAACCGATGACCCACAAAATACCAAAGGGTAGGTGCGCTTTGGGCTGATCAATACTCCAGTTCCCTCCAGTTCCCTCCAGTTCCCTCCAGTTCCCGAAGCCCTTTCGAGAATAAATACCCAGGACAGGCCTTGCTTTAGGGCATTACTAGGCAGGTCTGCAGGTGAGGTTAAAACAGAGCAGACAGAGAAAGGTGATTTAGCAAAGTCTTGTGAAAATACACATTTTACCTTCAAATAACCTTTGGGTTGGCAGAAATCAGACACCCACACCTCCATTATTCACAAGATTTAATTTTCAGGGTGCATCCCAAGTCTTACTAAAGAAGAGGCATATCGTTGTATTCAAGGTTGCAATCAACATTTCACTTTCCATGGGTTGTTATTTCTGAAATTATGTTTTTAAAAAAATCAAGCTACTTGGCACTGAGCACTCAGATACTTTTTTTGCTGGCTTCCATAGTTCTTTTTTTTTTTTTTGCGGTACGCGGGTGCTCCGGACGCACAGGCTCAGCGGCCATGGCTCACGGGCCCAGCCGCTCTGCGGCATGTGGGATCTTCCCGGACCGGGTCACGAACCCGCGTCCCCTGCATCTGCAGGCGGACTCTCAACCACTGCGCCACCAGGGAAGCCCCTGAAAGATATTCTTCACTAATTATCTTTTCAGTTGCCCTCCCCATAAACAACTAGGGTTTTGGCCATCAAAGAACTATGGAAGGGCTTCCCTGGTGGCGCAGTGGTTGAGAGTCCGCCTGCAGATGCAGGGGACGCGGGTTCGTGACCCGGTCCGGGAAGATCCCACATGCCGCGGAGCGGCTGGGCCCGTGAGCCATGGCCGCTGAG
>NC_041227.1:42408257-42428475 GCF_002837175.3 Physeter macrocephalus | reverse complement strand
CGCGGAGCGGCTGGGCCCATGAGCCATGGCCGCTGAGCCTGCGCGTCCGGAGCCTGTGCTTCGCAACGGGAGAGGCCACAACAGTGAGAGGCCCGCATACCGCAAAAAAAAAAAAAAAAAAGAATATCTTCCAAAGGAGATTTATGTGAAAAAAATTAAAAACCCACAAGAAAGTGATGTTGAATGTGATGTTAAAATTGAGAGGAAAGCAAGATATGGCATTGTAGGTTTATACACAGTAAGTTTATACACATGCATACAATCTACCACTCTGGGCAAGATTCACAGGAAAAGATGGGAAATAAGTCATAATAAATAATGATAAAATGAGGTAAATACGATGTTAGTAACCCTGGTTGTGTTTGGTGGTAGAATGATCTCTTCAGTCTACATTTTTTTCCTGCAGTATATTTGTGTCATTTTATTTGATTAATATTTTATGATTACATTATTTTTATTATTTAAGGGTGAAATATAGCATAAGAATATTAGATCTGATGTCATGGAAACTTTAGCAAAATAACTCATACCATGTTCGTTCAGTTCTCACACATGCAAGGCAATCAGGGAAGCCACCACTTCAAGGGAGCAAGGGTTTGAGTTCTGAAAACAAACCAGCACTATGTTCTCTGACCCACGTAAGAAAGACAACTGTGCCCTCCCTTGAGTTAAGGGAGGAAGAGAAGTGATATGCACGTCAACCCCAGGTGGTGGCTAGGATAGCCCGGTGTCGGGAGCAGGTGAGGCTCTGTCCTCAGGTCCTGTTGGATGAATTTGGCTCTCAGCTGTCTTTTTCTGTGCACGTAGAATTTGATGGCTGTTTGGAAGGTTGGTTGTGGTCATGGATTGTGCATCTTTTGTGGGCTTCCTCGGTGGTCGGGCTGAGCAGTTGTCAACTCCACTGCCATCTGTGTGGGTCTGTGGAGAAGATCGATGATCTGCGCATTCGGGTCCAGGGTCTGACAAATATTTCTGCCATATACTTGGCATCCTGTCCACCATTCTTGAGTTTTTAGCACGCTTCTGGTAAGTGGGACTCTTAGAGCAGGTAATTAAATTAAGTGGAAGAGATAAAAATAAAGAAATGACGACTTTGAGTGGGAATAATAACATGTCAATGTGAGTGAGAATAAACTTCTCTTTGAGGGATGCCTAAATTAGATGTATCTGCATTGGTGGCTCTGCGAGCTATTTCATACATTTAGATGTTATTCTTGGAGGGGAGCTGTTATTCGTGCCGAAAGGGCCAGCAGTAAACCTCACTGAGGACAGGAGTCATGGAGAGTCTGTCACAGACCTGAAGAATCGGACCCAGACATTCATTCTTAGGAACTCAGGGAGATAGTACCTGTAGGATGCGGCCCCATTAGATCTACAAGTTACTGATTAGTTACTTGGATGAACAAATATACTTTCAATAAGTATGAAAGGATGAAGCATAGACAGATGTGGAGATCAGAGGAGGTTAGCAAGGCCTGGAGTTTGAGTCTTAGGCTTGTGAAGCGGATGTTTTCTTCTTGCTTCCATCTCAAAGTGATACAGGGGCTCTGCGTAAGCAGAAAAGAATTAGATATAACTTGCTCTCATATTAAGCAGTGACAGTGAAGAGTAGTTTATAGATTTTTGGTCCATTTAGCAACTATTTTAATGAGTGCTTACTATATTCCAGATGGCGGAGATACCGCCTTGACCATGGTAGGCAAAGCCATGTGCTTGCAGAGGTTTCTTCGCAGTGTTTCCTTCTACTTGCTCCTCTTCCTGCCTTCTTCTGCTATGTGTTCCAGCAGAACTTATTTTGCCTATGTCTTCAAGTCTCCTTTCAACGATGACCCAGGAATTTCCAAGGGCCAAAAACCCCATTCCAAAGGGCAGTCTACATCTCACCATTCAGAATTAACCAACCTGCTGGCAGGGATGGACGCAAACCCAAGGCAAAGTGCACTGCCTGTGTTGACCCAGAATTGATGGGAGAGCCAAGGGTTGGGTCCTCTGAAGCAGTGGGCAGGATGCCAGCAGAAATGGCAGGCCACTCCAGTCCCACTGCCATTTGTAAACTCTCTAGAGTATCAGTTTTTCCATCCTACAGGTACTAGGGGGGCTTCCGGCTCTGGGAAGGAGACAGAAGTCGGCAGTGAGGTGCTCCTGCTGGCTTGAGAGTGTGCTCCATGTGTGTAAGAACCACGGCAAGTGTGTGTAATACACGTGTCTGTATTCACTCTTTGCCTGCTTTGCTTCCAAAAGTCTTTCCAGAAGAAGGATTGTGGAGCTTCCTGAAAAGTGGGAGCTTCCTTTGACAGGGAGGGTTAGCATATTACAGCAACAGTGGCTCACTGGGGCTGGGGTAATTAATGGGGCCCGGGACCTGCCCAGCAAATTTTTATGTGCATAAAACCGCCCCTGGGGATCTTGTTAAAATGCAGATTCTGGGTGGGGGAGGGGCTTGAGAGTTGGCATTCTAACAGGCTTCCCGGTGATGGTGGGGCTGCTGGTCCGCTGACCACAGGTGAAATAGCCCCGCTTCCCTAACTCATCTTGCAGTCTGTCCTGAGCTCAGTGGTGAGACAGGCCTTGATGAAATGTAAAGCAAGTCCACCTTCACCTCCTGTGGGTTGTCCCCTCCCACTCGCTCCTGGCCACACCGACCCTCCCCACAGCCAGAATGCATCTTCCCAGGGTTCAGAACGTGTCCGCAGCTTGGGGAACGTGCTCTCAGCAGCGCCCCCCTCCCAGCCCCCACCTGACATTGTCAGCTTCCCGCACCTCCCACAGCGCCTCTCCTGGGACCTCCCTGGTTGACCGGGCAGGACAGGGAACCTACAGCCATGATCAGTTGGTGACTTGGAAGCTGTCATATTCCAAGCAAGGAAAAACGGCCTAAGCAAAGTTTCAGCTGCAATCACACTGCATCACAAACGCCCTCCAAGGCCCCTTAACTCTCCTCCTTAAGGGAGAGAGCCCAGGGGACCCGGGCTGATCCTGCCTCCCGATGAATCTGGTGCGCTGGACTTGCCGACCTTTCCTAAACATCCGCTACCTCTTCACTGATCCCAATGTGCATTTTTAAGAAGCAAAATAGATCCAAAAGAAGAGAAAGTGACAAGGAGATTCCTGTTGATTGAGTTTCAAATGGGGTTTGCATGTCCTCCTCCTGGAAAAGACCTGGGCCTCCTGGGAAGGTGACTGGGACTGAGAATTTTCTTCCACAAGATGCTGACCCCATGCTGAACTGGCACTGCCTGCCGATGCCCAAGAAAAAGAACAAGACCAGGAGAAATGCAAGCTGAACCCGCAGACACACCAAAATTACCCCCACTCCCACGCTAGGAATCACACTGTTTCTCTTGCTTTGCCACCCAAATATTTTCCAACATGTATAATAGGAAACGTTTGGAAACTAAAATCTGAGTCTCAAGGATGAGAATAATTTAAAAACTCAAAATGTTTCCTTAATGCTTATTCTATTTGCAATATGCACCCATAATTAGCGCTCAGATCATCTTTCCCTTGTGGGAATTTAAATGTCATTCTTTCTGAAAAGGGCTCCTTCTTTCCAGGTAAGAACTGCTAAACAGGGGTAAACTGGGCAAATTCTTATTTCTACCATATTTATAAAAGCACATGGAAAAAATCAATGTAAACACAGTAAGAATTTTAGACCAAGTCCTTAATCTATGTTTGATTTTAAAGCAATGAGGACTGGGGGGTGAAAAAGCGGGGGAGGACATTGTATTCAGCTGCTTTGAGATCCCTGGATGGAACTGGATATAAAATACAAACTTATTTTGTGGTTTCTTTCAGGCCCAGCGGCTACATCACCCCATAGTTTGCCTCTGTCGGACTAAGGCATGGAAATACGGGATGCTGATTTTGGATGTATTGTTTTACATCATATAACAAATGATCAGTACTGTTTAATATTCTCCAGGGGAGTCTACATAAATAGATGTATACCTTGCAAAATCCTGAGAGTTTAGTTTTTCCCTTTAAGAGGAAACCTGGTAAATTCATTCCTGTAAATCTTCAGAATAAAGTGCTAAGTATATGCTAACGACGAGGACCATCTGGTCCTAGTGGGAGTTCTATGTCTCAGACCTGAGCCCTGCTCCCCAGTCTTTGCAGTTACATAGAACTTGAAAGAAGGCTTTTTTCTCCTTCCCTGTTTCTTTTATTCTTTTCTCCTTTTTATGTTGAATTTAGAAATACAGGTACAGAATTTTTTTAATGTTAATTCCTCGGGTTTACTGCCCCACAAGTGACCAGGATCTTCGTGGTGGGAGGGGTAATATTTGCATCAGACTTCATGGTTCTCCAAAACCTCTCTCAGGTGGGAGTTCCCTTTGTCCCTGGGGAATGGGAGTGAGATGTTGAGGGCTTGCCTCAGATCACCCAGCCCTTCCGTCCCAATCCAGGCCCTCTGACCCAAACCTTGACCTGTTTCCACATTATAATGTTCTCTGATGGAGAAGTCATGAGAAGCATGGGAAAAAGGAAAATGCTCACAGGTAGAGTTTTCAGTTACTGGTACCAAGTGTGTGTGTGTGTGTGTGTGTGTGTGTGTGTGTGTGTGTGTGGTTTATCTACAACATGCCCAAGATCGTAACTCTTAAAGAATAAGGTTAAGTAAACAATAACCCAACTTAATTGTGGAATATTATGGAGCTGTTATAAAGCTGATATAAATCTCTCTGAAATCATATAGAAAGTATATCAACTTTATGATGAAGGGCTAAACAGTCACTGGATATGGGTAATTTGATTTAATTTTTGTAAAGGTAATCCTGACTCTATGCGCAGAAAAGTTTTGAAGGTTGCACACAAGGCTGTTAACAATTACACCCCCAGAAACTGAGACTTGGAAGGCTTGGGAGAAGATTTGCACTTTCCACTTTATATTTCCCTCATTTTTTTTTTTACAATGATTTCTTCTGTTTTTGTCGCGAAATGATATTAAATTACCAAACATTGAAAAGTGTGGTCTTTGCCGCTGGATGGCTGACAGGCTGCACACAAATATTTCTGCTCCTCGTGAACTGAACGTGCACTTTTCTGCATCTTGGTTTGGAGAAGATGAGCCAGTCCGCTGGAGAAGCAAAGATCGTATTTGCAAGAAGAGAATCAAACTGAGAACACCCACAGCCCAGGAGAATTAGGTAGGAAAAATAAGCCACTAAGATTTAATAAATCTGTCCTAATTCAAAAAATAAAGAAGTGGATGTCCCAGGGCAGACTTAAAGAACCGGTTAGTACTTAAAGCTATGGGTCTTAATTGCCTGTGGTCCTCAGGAAGGGAAAGGATTGAAATGGAGCTCTCTGGGGTCTAGCTTAATTAATATTTATGACTGCAGAAGAAAATTAAATAAGGCAAACGGTGTAATTTTAAACAGCCTGTGGTCACGGTTAGCAGGACTCACAACAGATTCAGACGCAGGAAGAGAGGGTGCTGCGGGAATGGTGCGTGATTTCAGTTTTCTTCTGCTCCATGTCCCCCTGCAAACTGACCCATTTCTTTTATGCTGCAGAGACCTCCAGTAATGACATCGTGGAATGCTACTACCTGGTTCACTTATCTTTTCTGCATGTTTTGTCGTTGCGACTGAATATCTGAAGGAATATTTTCTTTCTTGGAGGGGTGGGGATTATGTCCAAGGGTGTTAGCTCTGGAACCGTCTACAGTGGCCCCTCTGGGCATTTCTGGGGTGTGTATCTGCCACTTATTGATTCTTTCCATGGTTTGATGATTTGAGTTTTTCTATCTTGGGAGCTGAGAGTTGATGAGATAGCACAGTTTCCCCTAATGGGGAATCCGACAGTTGGTTCAACTTCTACGTACTGACAAATGTTTACTGGATGGATGGATGGACACTTGGATGGATGGAAGAACAAAAGACAGATGCTATGCAACTCTGATTGAAAAACTCATAGTTTACCCTTGACGACTGGTTTTGGAGGGATAAAATCAGGTTATGACAAATTCTGGGTGAGTGCTTTTCAAACTCCAGTTGATGGCTCTTCAATGTGTTGTGACAGTAATTTATTTCATTGAAATTATCATTAAATAAAGGAAAGGAATAGAACAGAATCTCTCTGTGCATCTCACATAGAAAAGTCATGTGTAGTCCTGAAAAACCTCTGTTTTTGTTATAAACGTGTGTGTATCTGCAGCAGGATGGAAAATGTATTCCCTACTGTGGGTTCTCTCCAAAAAGCCTGAAAGACTGGGTACACTGGGACTGAGGACTCCTTAGCAAAAAAGCTTCAGATTTCCCATCTGAAATGGAGACAACAGCAAACGCCATGGACTGGGTGAGGATGAAATGTGTTGAGGCACTTGACGGTGGCTTAGCTGGGCACCTGGTGTATTGAGAATGTCTGGTCAGCGTTACTTTCCCTCCCTGCACCCTCAGCATCACACCGGAGGAAATCCCAACACTACTCAGAGAACTGCGTGATGCTACGTTTTACAGTTTGTCCTCTCAACTCTAACCAAATCAACCCTCTTAAAAGACAGCTAAACCTGCTCAAAATGACACCACATATTTGAAAAGATCATTCTCATCTCTCTGGATGAGGTCAGAGCTGTGCTGAGCTCTGGGTCAAGGACCGCTCCAGAATTAGCAAAACTGTTCTACCCACTTGCTACTCTTCTGAGGAAAAAGCTGGACCTTAGCTTCAATTCCATGGCTTTCCCTCCCTTTGAAGGTTAAACTCAGCATTTTATTTTTGTGCTGACAGTAACTCCCAACCCCTCCCTATTTCCAATTCTTTCTGAACCTTCTACCACATGCTAAAACCATCGCTCTTCCCCTTCCCCACCCCGTCCTCTTCCTGAAGTGATTTGGTCCAGAAAACCCCAGCATCCAAATGTTTTTGCAACTCCCCTCTTCACCCTTCCCGGCTCACCACTCCTCTTTCTGATTCCCTTTCTGTTCCCTTAACATTCTCCTTACTCCCCTTCTTTCCCACCCACAAAACCGTCTTACACCCAGTGATGTTCTCCTGGTGACCCAAAGCTGGCAGAAGCCTCCTTCATCTTTCCAGAAGGTCCCTCAGCTGCCAGAACCTGCCTGCCATCCTTCTCCCACTGGGTGCTTCAGACCAACCTGGGGTACCTGCTCTGGGGTGGAATGTTTGCTAAGTTTCACCCATTAGATTAAAAAACAAAACAAAACCCTCCCTCTACTTGGACTTATTTCAGGTAACTTGGAAAGTTTAATTCTCTTAAGTGGACCAATGTAGCCACCTGTTCCATAAGAAACTGGAAACCTTGCTCTTAGTGATGGGAAATTCCCCCCTTTTCCGTGGGACATGGTGAGTTTGCACACTTTGCTGTTATAATGAGTACTGCAGTGAATCTTCTTGTTCATGTCTGCACATGAGTGTGCCCATGTTTCTTTAGTGCCTGGGGGGTCTGGCACTTTCCTCTGGGGAGGAAACGGGGTGTGCTGGGGTGATGGCATGTTAAAGGGGACTTTGTCATTATCTGTCATGTTTCAATTTTTTTGCAAAGAGAATGCATCCACGTGTTATTTTTATATTTAAGTTACGCTAAAGTATTTCCAAGAGCACCAACAAATTCCAACACTAGCAGTTGTCATCAAGAGGTTAGTCAAGCACCTCCTTGCTCTGAGCCTCTTCCCGCTGGGGTGCAGCCAATGGTCGCAGTGATGGGACTGATCCCCCCTTGCAAGTGACCTCAGGGATTAGGAATTCTGTGTTCCCGAAGCTCCCGGTGATGTGACCTTCATTCTTCTCAATTCCTGCCACACTTGTGACAGGATGTGTAAATCAAACTTGGTCTTAGCTCTCATTTAAAGGCACTTTTGTCCCTGTTCCTGGAGCAGCTCAGCCAATATGCATCCGATAAACATTATGAATCCCCCACCTGCCCCATGGGTTCAGGGCTCCCGGGGCATCACGGATATCTTCAAGGAGTGCCCAGGGTCGGGAGTGGACCAGAAATCAACACAATGCAGTGCGTTAGTGCACCCCAGAGAGCAGCGATCCGCATTTCCTGGGATGGGAAGGTCCGTGCCTCCTGCCCAGAGGGCGATATTAGGTCCTACCTGAAGGAAGACGACAAACTCTCCAGGCTGAAAGGGACCCAGGGCTCCCCTAGTGGACGGAAATGCCAGTGCAAGGGCGTGGACCTGATAACAGCCGCCAGGCTGGGGAAGCCACAGCCTGGGGGATGCCGTGAGCTGCAGGGGGACAGAGGATGGGTGTCACCGAGGGCTTGGAGTGGCAGTTCTCCTGACAGTGTGGAAGGAAGTGAGGCTGGATCCAGGACCACCACTCAGCTGGCCCTGGTCCAGGGAGGGCTGGTTGGCTGCTGGGAGTGACAACCACAGGCCACTTCAGCCCCTCGGGTTTCCTGGGCTTCAGAGCTCACGGCCCTTGCCGGGTTGGCCAACATTGCATTCTGATGGATGAGATCTCAGCCCCATTCCAGACAGTTCTGAGGTCCGCACTAGCTCCTGGGCTCCCCATGGGGTCCAGCAAATCTGCTTTGGGGCCACGTGGAAGCTTAACTTGCCCCCCAGCCCATATCCACCTCCTCCCACCCTGCCAGATCTGCCAGGCATTGAGCCCACCAATTCCCCATGAACGTGACACAGGGTAAACTCGACCTAGAGGCTGCCTCGGGGAGCCTGGATGAACAACCACTTAGGAGCTGGCAGCATCCATCCGGATGGGGAGACTGCCCAGTGATGGAGATGGCCTAGTGCTACCTCTGGCCTCTGATGGTGTCTCTAGAAAACTCCTAACTGACACAGACAAGAAAGCATCAGGTGACGTGAAACGACAGAACTGGGGCTCAAAATATCTCTGTCTTACTCTCCATTCCCCCCAGAAGTAGAGCCAAGGATTCAAGTGCAAGCTGGCCCTTGGCTCAGGAAAAGGATTGAAGTCATGAGACCAGGAAGGGAAGGCAGCCGATAAGGGGCCCGTGGTGAAGCCAGTTCCTACTGTGGGCAACTGGGGCTTCACCTGCAGCGGCCTCCAAAGCCAGAGGAGAACCTGTACCTCAGACGCCTCCCTGAGAGTGGGAGGGAGCAGAGAGGTCTGTGCCCCAACTCTTGCAGCTGCTGATTGACGGCTGCTGCTGGGGTCTTAACCCTCCAGGCACTTACTGTCCTGCGCGGGGAAGGTGGAATCCTGCTGCCAGAAAGCTGCGTGCAGATCCTGGCAAATGCAAGGAGGGTTTAGGGAGAATATTCAGTGTCCTGACATCATCCCTGTAAGTTCCAGCATCTCCATTTCCTAATGGCTCAGTCCCCCTGAGCCTCAGCCTCTCAGTCATCAAACTAGGATAATGATGATAAAGGCTTCACAATCATGTGAACTTTAAGTGTGACTTTGCTTTAGTTCTCAAATGATATCGTTAAGAATGAGTGACATTACACGGCGGGGAGATGGCCATGTAACGATATTAATAGTTGTCATCACATGCCTTGGGCCCAGCACTGCCTTCCCAAGTGTGGGGAGGCCACAAGTCCCCTCCAAGGTCTTCAAGATGGAATCCACCTTCCAAATGTGAATTTTCAGAGTCACATGTAGTGAGCCCCCTACATTCACCCACCGAAAGTTATGCTCTACCAACTCCCTCTAGAACTATCAAAGGGGCCACTCAGAAAAGTGTTTCAGAATCCAGCCATGCTATTGCCACACTTTTTAGGGCCAACAAATGAGGACAGGGGTGAAGGGGGTTGAGGGTCCTCCTGCGTCCACGGCAGTGCTTGCTGCACCACAAGGAAGGCAGATAGAAATGCCCAATTTGAGCAGAAACCTTCTAAAACTGTGCATTTCCAATGCTCAGTGGTGAAAGAGTCAGCTGAAGTATTGAGTAAAGGTGAACTTTGTTCCCTATTAAGTAGAAGGTAAACTGTTGCCTTGCTCCTAGTTTCCTGGTGAGATGATTCACTTGAAGTGAATGGGGACTCATGATAACATTATATCATCATGGAAAATCCTCACCGTAAAGGCCGGATCTCTAGCTGCTCCTTAAGCCCCAGAGACCAGAAAGTACAATACACTGGGCTCAAACAGAGCAGAGGTCACAAAGGAAAGCCCTTATAATTCGACCCTAAGCACTTTTGTGCAAAAAAACCCAGGACGGTGATGATTCCCACCATGTGTGAGAAGGGACATCCCATTTTCGGGGTTAATTCTACAGAGTACTGATGGAATTTCTCCCATCCTTGTAAGAACTCTCACTCCCTGAGCCTCGGATTTACTTTTAACAGAAAGCCTTTGATTAGATCCCCATGAAGTTAATGGGACCTTAAATCAGTGACAAGACCCTTCCAAATTTATCTGGAAATTCCACCTCTCTTTGTTTTTATCACTGTCCCAATGGTCCTTCCTATAATTGAGTTTTATGTTCTAGACATTAATCATTTTAATTTTTAAATCTAGATAGCAATGGGACAACTTCCCATTTCCTAATCTTGTTTTAGGCAGTACCGAATAGAGCCTTCACTGCCTCTGATTTAAAAAAAAAATAAAAATCGACACATACACACAAACTTGAGATGTTTCAGACTTTATGATCTGAGCATAAAAAGAAAGGGCTGAGCCTTTGATTCATATTCTATTCAACCACGGGTACAGCACTGCTGGAGGGATTTGCATGTTTAAAGCAGTGTGTAGAAGAACAACCCACATAATGAATTCTCCGGGGGTCTTGGCGGAGGAATTGGTATTCAGCCCCATCGCCTCAGTGTCTGCCTTGTCTGCCGCGGGGTCTGTGTTCTCCGCGCGCACTGATTGGGCACCAGTGCCCAGCAGCAGCCAATCATAAGGCGTCGGAGGGAGGCCTACATCTCGGCAGGACTTGGACTTGGGAGGGCCGGAAGGGATGAGTTGAATGGCCAGAGGTTCCACGACCGTGGGCAGGGTGTGTGTGCGCAGGAGTCGAGGCATGTGTGCGGGGTTGGTTCCTTCTCCTAAACAATCTCTTGATCAGGAAGCCCCGTCTTTCCTAGGGTTTGAAAGGATGCCTAGAGGCATCCTTTCTTGAGTTGATGTAGGCAATGGCATGGTTCATCTCTTTTTCTGGTGGGAGAACGTGCTGGAAAATGGGCTGAGAAGGTACCTTTAGCTGTCAGATTGTTCGGAACTTCGACATTAAAATGTTCCACGGTCTGTGCTAAAACTGCAGTGGATCCTCAGTACCTGGAATAGCTATGGTTGAGGTTATTTAAAATTTTACAAGAAAGGGCGAAGGCACACCACCAGGGCATATTGAAACCACTGTTTCTGAAAGGGTTGTGTGAGAAGGAGACGGAATGGTGGCCGGGAAAAACCTCAGTTTTGCTTTAGCTCAGTTACTCATCACATTTTCTCTGCAACTGTGTTAACATGGGGGCAGGACCTTCTGTCAGTCACCACCTTTGAAGTCTGGAGATCGCTCCTCTCTGTCCTTATCACCCCCCCACCCCACCCCGGGCTCTGCCAGGGGCTGCTCCTTCCCTGGGACTTATCATCCAGTCTAACAGGTGGTCTAGACCAAAGGTTTTCATGGGATGAGAGAGAAATGGAGGATAGTATTTGATAAGAGCATGCCCTTTAGAATCAAGACCTTGACTTGAGTCTCTGATTCAGCCCCCTCAGAGCTTGGTAACCTTGGTGAGGATACTGAACCTCTGTAAGTCTGTTTCTTCATCTCTGAAAGAAGGTAATGGGTGTTCCTTCCTCTCAGCGTGGGGGGGACCATGCCTGTCACCCAGTGGTGACTCACAGGGAGGTATTATTCATGACCTATGAAAATACAGTACGGTTTCTCTCCGTGGTGGCTACTGCTTGCTGTGGGAACAGCTAAATGGATTTTCACTGAATTTGGAAGTGGTCTGACTTCCAGCACTGCATGGTGCCTGAGGACCTCCCTTTGGGGAGCTCTGGGAGGTGATGTTACCCAGGGCAGCTGCAGCCCTGCCTTGCATCTCCCACACTGCCCACCTGTTCAGCCAGATGTCTGTTCCAAGTGGAGCAAAGAGAGACAAGGTTAATGCTTCCTCCAGGAAAACTGAACTCCCAACCAGTTGTTATGATGCCTGTTCTTATCAGGAAGATGAAGAGTATCAGCTCATCAAGATGAAGATGATACTCTTCACCTTCTTCCTCCTCTTTCTCCTCCACCTCCTTCTCATCATTATAGGAGAAAATTCTCATGTTTGAGGTTGATATCTTGGAGGGCATCCTATTCTCCCACAGAAGGTGACATAGAAGACAGAACTGGTCTAACCCAAGGCAAGAATTTCTAATTTTTTTCCTGGTTATTTCTAAAACCAGGGAAATAAGCGTTTACCAGCACTGTCCTTCCCAACGGCTTGGGAAAGACAGCGGGCATAGATTCAGATGACCTAGCTTTGCCCACAGCTCTGTCTCTTGGAAGCTGGGTGACCCTGAGTGAG
Source organism: Physeter macrocephalus (assembly GCF_002837175.3). NCBI lineage: Eukaryota > Metazoa > Chordata > Mammalia > Artiodactyla > Physeteridae > Physeter > Physeter macrocephalus. The sequence goes on along the minus strand of NC_041227.1, from coordinate 42,416,062 downwards.
CTGGTTAAGCCCCAGGAGCTTAACCTTTAAAACGGGGTGAGGACATGCATGTGATCAGAGACTATGAAGGTGACCTGAGATCGTGGGGGGTGGGGGAGGGGTGAAGGCTCTGCCCCATGACCTGGTGCCGAGGGATACAGGGAGGTGCAAGCTGAAAGGGTCTGAGGACTCCTCTCATAAACCAGTTACTGGTTTGGGGGGACATGGAGTGGGTTTGGCTCCTCCTAAGGGCTTGTTTCTTCTTTACAAGTGTTCACATCTATTCTTGATGTCTAGCACAAACCCTCGTTATTGAAAATATGGAACCAATGCCTTCTTTGGCCCCTTGCCAATCATGCTCCTTTTGTTCCATCCGCTATGAAAGTGAACCCATGAGAGAAGGGTTAGGAGTGTTTTCTAGACCCCTGCTGCTTAAACTTTATGGTGCACACGAGTCACGGGGTGGGCAGGGGGTGTGGGGGAGAGGCGGATTCTGCTTCAGAAGGTCCCCGGGGGCCTGAAGTTCTGTGCTTCTGACAAGCTCCCAGGCAAAGCCAATCCACCATCCCAGAACCGGTCTTTGAGAATAAAATGGTCATTGACCTGCTCTAAGGCTCAAAGTTCTCTTTTTTGAGTCCATAGCAAGGAAATAATTTTGAAAACCAAGTCTGGGGGAAAGACAAAAAGATATTTGAAACCCTAGAATCTTCCTTTACATGTCAGGAGTGAGGATGGACAGATTCAGACCCTAAAGCTCTATCATGAGCCGTGGGCAAGGGAGGTTGCAGGATACAGTGTAAAACCTCTGCCCAGCAAAGAGGGAGCCCCTCGCCCGCTCGCCCCATCCCCAAGAGGCTCAGAGGGAGAGGAGTGCTGGGCAGGGCCCAGCTGTTCCTCCTGAGGCAGAGTCCCTGGATGAGGGAGGGGTATGGAAACAGCTGGAAGGGGTTTCTCTGAGACTCTGAGGCATCTGGGATCGCGTACCCTTTTCCAGCCTGGGAGGGCAGCAGTAGAGCCGGAAAGAAGGAAGCGGGTTAGGGGTAGAGAGGCCTGATGCGGTGTTTTGAGTCCTCCTCCCCTCCCTCCATCGGGGGAGGGGAGCCAAGCGCTCCTGCAGGCTCTGGAGGTGCGGGGGCCCAGAGTCACCCAAGGACGGATCCATCGTGCCTGCCGGGCTGCCAGGTGACTGCAAAGTGTTTGGTGGGGAAGGTCAAGCTGACGCTGAAGGTGAGCGTGGCCGGGACTCAGAGGCTCTGCAGCCCCCCAAAGGTGAGAGTCCACTGTGTGTGGACCAGGTGCGTGCTGTGCAGACCCCCCAGCACAGTTCCCCCAAGAACCAGGCAAGGCCAGCGCTGGGCAGTGGCACCAAAGAAGCAGAGTATCTTTGACCTGGGATCAGTCAGACAGAGAGGGGAGCGCGCTCTTTATTTATTTGTTTGTTTGTTTGTTTATTTATTTTTGGCTGCGTTGGGTCTTTATGGCTGCGCGCGGGCTTTCTCTAGCTGTGGGGAGCAGGGGCTACTCTTCATTGTGGTGCGCGGGCTTCTCATTGCAGTGGCTTCTCTTGTTGCAGAGCACGGGATCTACGCGCGCGGACTTCAGTAGTTGTGGCTCACGGGCTTAGTTGCTCCACAGTATGGGGGATCTTCCCGGACCAGGGCTCGAACCCGTGTCCCCTGCATTGGCAGGCGGATTCTTAACCAGGGCACCACCAGGAAAGTCCCTGGGGGAGCACTTAATCCTGAGGGCAGAGGCTCTCCCTTGCTGGTTTGGGGAAGTAAGTTGCCATTTCTGAGCCCGCCTATGGAGAGGGCCACGTGCCAAGGGCCTGCGGTTCCTGGGGGCAGCTGTCGTCTAAGCTGGAGGTGGGGCGGCTGGGGTAGTTCTAGAGTTGGTCCAGGGTGGACGGGGTGAGTGGGAGACTTTGGGGAGGCCTCCTTCTGAACCTTCGCAGCAGCCCCAGAGGTCAGCTGGTGAGGCCAGCACCTGCCCGGTTTGGGGAGGTCTGTGGGGTATTAGAAGTCCGGACCCACCCAGGGACTCTTCAGGCCTGTTCTTTCTAGATAAGCAGGGCCCACAGCATCCACTTCCTGGTCAATTCTTGGTAACTCTGTAGTTGGATGTCCACGCCTTTTCCATGTGGTCCTTACATTTGGGGCTGCTAATGCCCGCCTTAGGCTCTGGGGAGTGTCTTTGGGCTCAGGCCCGAGCTAATCAGCTCCACTTTAACCCCCAGACACAGGTACCAGTCCAGGGGTGGGCTCTGCACCCCATGTGAGCCTCAGGAGACACATGCTGAGAGCATCTGGAAAAAGCGATGCTTTGCTCTTCTGAGAAGCGATCCCCGCCCTCTCTCATGGATGCAAGGGAAGAATTGTCACTGTGAGAATTTCTGGGAGATGTTGGCAGCCCTGCATGAAACTGCCCACTCAGTGTAAGACAAGAAAAGCAGAATGAACCCATGGTCTTTTCATTCTTACTGTACTCCTGAATCACACAAACTGGAAGCTTTTCTCCCTCTGGACCTCGGGGGATGTGATCCCTGCAGCCCATTCTGGTGTGAGCCAGAGGGGTTCTGCTTGGGGGTGGCCTTTCCCAGTAAGGGCTTAGTTAGGTTTGCTAAACTGCTAGCAAAGTAGAACCTTACTGGTAGCATGAATGGCTTTTTGCCCTGTTTGCACCATTCAAAGACCTCATAGCCCAGCAGACCTCACCAATGCTGGTAAATTTCCCTCAAACTATTGTCAAATAAAAATGTTTGTTTCCAAATTTCAAAATGTCTCTATTCTAATAGTCTGGGAGGCTACGGCAAAGAAGCATTTTTTTCTCCTATAACTATCTACACCAGCATTACAACAATTAGAAGGATTACTATACAGAAAAAGTCCCGAAACTTTGGGGATTGGGTTTTGCATTTGCAAAATGATTTGCAGCCAGACCAGCCAGGTAGCACTTCGTGAAAATCAAGAAGTTAGGTTTTGAATATCTAGGTCATTTTCTTCCCAGCATCCAAATCCAAAGTAAAATCAACTTTCTAGCTGTCTAGACTCAATAGGACTAAATTATCAGGTTAGCTCTCCTTCAGGTGCTAAGTAATTGTGATTAACAGCAGATGCAGCTGAGTAATTGTGATAAAAGTATATGCAGCTGGGATGCAGTCCTACTGAATTAACTGAATTCTTTAAATCAATCAGTTTTTTTGTTTTTGTTTTTGTTTGCCCCAGAAGCTCCTTAATTCAGTTGTCCTGTCCTGCGGCCACCTTCTGTAGTTGGCAAAGTTGACTCCTCCACCCTAAATAACTCCGAACCTGTGGCATTGGATCTGGGCTGGTTTGAAATGGCAGTACTTTCCCACCCGTTTCTTCATTCAGGATTTCTTTCCTTCAAAGGATGCTTGTGTTTTCCATGTCTGCTTCCTCTGCTTGTATGAATCTAAAATGAATCTGAACTAAAAGTACTTGTTGAGTGGTTATGCCCCCAACTGTAATTTGGAGTCAAGGTATGAATATTTTATACTCAAAGAGTCACTGAAAATTTGTAGGAGGTTTTTTTAAAAAATAAATGAATACACTCATTTTTGTTGGCACAGGTAGACTATAGCTGGGGGAAAACAAAAATACAGGACAAGTTCTCAGTCATTAGTCTTTAAAAATGAATCTGGATCTGTGTTTATGGATGATCAGGGAGTAAGTGTGGTGAGCACATAGTGTCCTTTGGAGGATAGAAATCTCAGGATGAAGGAAAGCTGGGTAGAAAACAAACACAAAAGCCACCCACACACTCCAATCTTGTCTCGAACCCACCCAGATTCCCAAAGTGCTTTTCCAGAAGGTCTTCTTCATGCCCTGGCAGAAACTAGGTGTCAGGCAGGGGAGCCAGTATTCAGATGTTTGTGGTTTCCTTTCGCTGCAAAAATAGATTTAAAAAATAATCCAGTCTTTGGTCAGGTCTCTTCCAAGACGGGGAGACCTGACAGCCCCTGTGCATTGGCTGTTGCTGCTGCCCTGAGCCCACAGCTTTGTGATCTCATGAGCTGCTTCAGAGCTGTTGAACACAGTTGAAAGAGAATATTAATGCATGTTAACTGAGGCTGTGAGGTTGATTCTCTTAATAACGTCTCTTGGTTTACAGGGAGGGTCCTGTTAAGTGATTTTCTTTAGATTTAAAGAACTGGGGAGTAGAGAGAAAGTGTTTGGGTTCTTTTAACCTTCAAACATGACCACATTGAGGACAGTGATTACCCAACAAACGTCAGTCTCCTTTCTGAGACTTCTGAAGAAGGACAGTCGTCTGACACTCATCAAGGGCTCAGAATGCGTTTTCATTGTGCCTGATGCACAGTGCTTCTCTGATCACATCCCAGTCTTACCCTAAACACAGTATGTGGCAATTTAGAGGGAAAAAAAAAAATTTCTAAACTTTGATGGGGCGGATGCCAAGATCATGACCCCTTGTGGGTGTTCAGTATGCTGCTCTTTAGTAAATCTTCTTAAATGGCCACACTTCTCTCTTCTTTCCCTCCCTCCCTAAGGGTTTCATTCCTAATGTCTAACCTCTATTCTGGACCCAGGATCCTGGATCATTTAAGTAGATTCAACCTGTGAGGAGTTTGTAAATGTTCAGATCTATGCAATGCAAAAAAAAAAAAACAAAAAAAACAAAAAGAACCCAAAAGTCAAAAAACCTAGATACCATTTTTACTATTAAATAGGCAAAGGTTTTTAATTTGTTAACATGTAGCGTTGGCCAAGGTGTAGCTAAAGATGGGTATTTTTAGATTGGGTATGAGAGTAAAATGGGTGCAGCCTTTGAGGATGGATTGGCATCACTTTCTACCCCACAATTTGTCTTCTAGTTCTTTATCCTCCAGCAATAGAAATGAGCAGAGGTTTACAGATTGCATTTGTTTTGATAGCAACAACTTCTATGCTAATCAACAGGGGACCCATCACATAAACTAAGGAGTAGTCACACCAAGGAATATTATGCAGCTGTGTAAAAGGATAAGTTAATTGGATCATGGAGTCATTGAGAGCTCTCCAAGACATAGTGCTTGAATAAAAGCAAAGGGCAGAACAGTGTGTATAGTTTTATCCCTTTTGTATAAGAAAAGTGTACATGTCATTATACACGTGCAGAAAATTTCTGAAGGGACAGAAAAGAATTGTAATGACTGATACTCTCTTAGGTGTGGAACTGGGGGCCTGAGAGGAGAAGAGGGAGAATTTACCTTTGTTTTATATCCTTTTGTATTATTTAAAAAATCATGATGTCTGCATTGTTTTAATTAAGCTTGTTTAGTTTTTTAAATAAGCACATAAATCCAGCTGTGGCCGTGAGTCTACATCTCCTGCATTAATCCAGACCATTTTCTGTTTACCACCACTGATGCTCCCACCCTCATCCCAGTTTCTCTGCCAGACTCTTTGTGGCCACGTCTGTGCTCAGCTCTTCCCTGTCTGAATATGAGTGCAGTAAATGCTCCGGGAAATGCCTGGGGCCTGGTTGAGCCCCTGACTTCTTTATTCCCAAGTGATGTTCCCCTGGGTTCTCTCAACCCAGGTCCTGACAACCTCCATGAATGCAATGGTATTCATTTTCATAATAAATTACCACAAACATAGTAGCCCAGCGTGATGCCCACTTATTATCTCACTGTTTCTGTGGTCAGGATTCCAGCACAGCTCAGCTGACCCTGTACTTTGGCTTAGTTCCCACAAGGCTGAGTTCAAGGCGTTGACCGAGGTTGTGATCTTATCTCAAGGCTCAACCTGGGAAGACTCCCATTCTAAGCTCATGAGGTTGTTGACAGGAGTTGGTTCTTTGCCACCTCTTGGGCTGGGGGCCTCGGTTTCTGGCTACTGGTTGGCTGGAGGCTGTCTTGGGTCCCTTGCTTCACCAAAGCCAGTGAGGGAGATAAGGTTTCCCATGCCACTCTCGTTAGGAGGTCATGGCCGTGATGACTCACTGCTCATCTGTTGGTCAGAAGCAAGTCACAGGTCCTGTCCACACTCAGGGGGAGAGGAGTTAGGCAAGGGCATGGATACCAGGAGGTGGGACCCTTGGGGACCACCGTAAAGTCCCCTCCCATTGTGCACTTGTATGAGTGACGTTCAGGTAGCCAGAAGGCGCTCCATCAGAAATGTCTTATAACCACAGATGATTTTTCCATACAGTCTCCTAACCTTTCCAGTTATTTATAACTTCCCAGGGTCTTTCTAGACCACTTTCCACCCCTCGTGTTCACCCCCATATTTCCTTTTTGTCTGGCTTTATCCAATGATGTCAGACTGTATTGAAAGATTAATTCCCCCCTTTCCTCATTTGTGTACCCATCTCTAGTCCCGAGGGTTGGAGGAAAGTGACTTGGGATCAATGGGGACCAGGATAGGTAGCAACTAGTGAGTGATCCTGGCTCCTCTGGGCTCTGGTTCCGGCCACCCAGTCATGGTGAGCCTGCTGCACCCCTACTGTGCTGTTCACTCCATGTCACGTTTCTCCTTGGTTTTCTTCCTAAGAGAGATCACCGCCTGAGGCTCTCTGGTTGATTGTCTGTTTCCTTGCCTAGTATCTGCTTCCCTCCTAGAGGGTAAGAAGCAGGGGTGCAGGGGTCTTGTTCTGTCTTGTTCACTGTGGTATCTCCAGGACCTGGCATGTGCTAAACATTTAACGAGTATGTGTGGAAATAATAATTGGATTCATCAGTGCATAATAAATGTGCCCTGTGAATCCTTTATGTGGAGGAATCACCATTGCTGCCTTGGCTCTGATGGTCATTTCTCACAGTGATTTCCTAGGTGTCTGATGTCTGTGAACCTAAACCTCCCCATCCTAGTGTTACTGACTTTGGCTTTGGTGACATCTAAGCATTCCCCACCCTTCACTGTCTCCCCATATTACAACATGCTCCAGTGACTCAGCCCATGGCATCTAGAAGTTGCTTCCAGTCTCTGTGTTGGTCATTGGCTGCCCCCAAAACAGTCTATAGCTATGAAATAGCTGCAACATTTGGAGCCTGACAACTGCCCCCCTTTACCTGAATATTTGTTGGCATAGATGACCTAATTATAGAAGGTAGTGGCAATAATAATGAGTTATTACAATGGAATATTATTCAACCATCAAAAAGAATGAAATAATGCCATTTGCAGCAACATGGATGGACCTAGAATGATCATACTAGGCGAAGTAAGTCAGAGAGAGAAAGACAAATACCATATGATATCACTTATATGTGCAATCTAAAATATGATACAAATCAACATATCTACAAAACAAAAACAGATTCACAGATATAGAGAACAGACTTGTGGTTGCCAAGGGGGGTAGGGGTAGGGGAGGGAAAGAATGGGAGTTTGGGATTAGCAGAGGCAAACTATTATATATAGAATGGATAAAGAACAAGGTCCTACTGTATAGCACAGGGAACTATATTCAATATCCTGTGACAAACCATAATGGAAAAGAATATGAAAACAATCCTACTACTGGGCATACACCATGAGAAAACCATAATTCAAAAAGAGTTACATACCACAATGCTCATTGCAGCACTATTTACAATAGCCAGGACATGGAAGCAACCTAAGTGTCCTTCAACAGATGAATGGATAAAGAAAATGTGGCACATGTATACAATGGAATATTACTCAGCCATAAAAAGAAATGAAATTGAGTTATTTGTAGTGAGGTGGATGGACCTAGAGACTGTCATACAGAGTGAAGTAAGTCAGAAAGAGAAAAACAAATACTGTATGCTAACACATATATATGGAATTTTTAAAAAATGGTTATGAAGAACCTAGGGGCAGGACAGGAATAAAGAC
>NC_041227.1:42258453-42408103 GCF_002837175.3 Physeter macrocephalus | reverse complement strand
AGGCGCAAGAGGGAGGGGATATGGGGATATATGTCTATGTATAGCTGATTCACTTTGTTATAAAGCAGAAACTAACACACCATAGTAAAGCAATTATACTCCAATAAAGATGTTAAAAATAAGTAAAGAAAAAAGAAAAAAAAGTATGTATATGTATAACTAAGTCACCTTGCTATACAGAAGAAATTAACACAACATTGTAAATCAACTATACTTCAATAAAATTTTTTTTAAATGGGAATAAAAAGAGTTATTATTGTCTTTAAAGTGCTTGATGTGTCAGGCTCTCAGCCATGGGCTTTATCTGTAGTAGTGTCTCCTTCAACCCTCACAGCAGCCCCATCAAGAATGGGAAATGAGATTCCTTCCCACTGAGCCATCCCCACTTCTAAAGACAACTACCTGATCCAATGTAAGTACAGTTTCTGAGCCAGCTTCTTAGGAAAATGTCAATGAAAATAATTTTAATGGCGTCCTTGCATTAGGAAGAAGGCTTAATGGAAACACACTTTTGCCATAATTAGACTGAAATAGTTCAGCACTGTATACATAATCTGAACTGATCTTACTTAAGCTCAGCTAGTACATTGACAAGTCACTACTGTAAGCTTTTAAGAAATGGATTTCTAATATTTGACTTTTCATAGTATTTATTCAAAATTTAATTTTACCATTAAAATTTGCATTGTATGAGTCATTAAGGCTACACTTTTCTCATTACTGTAACAGGAAGACACGTTCAAACAAAGGCATCTCAGAGTGCTCGGGCTGACTAAAGGTCCATACCTATAGGCTCTCTTTGAGTTAGTCAGTGATTTCTGCTGTTGGTCAGGGGCAGCCTCTTTCCCATTGGTAGGAAAGGACATTTTACATTCACTTTTTTTTTTTGTAAAGTAAGTTTTTATTTATTTATTTGGCTGCATTGGGTCTTCGTTGCTGTGTGTGGGCTTTCTCTAGTTGCAGCAAGCGGGGGCTACTCTTCGTTGCAGTGCACGGGCTTCTCATTGTGGTGGCTTCTCTTGTTGCAGAGCACAGGCTCTAGGCACATGGGCTTCAGTAGTTGTGGCACGTGGGCTCAGTAGTTGTGGCACGTGGGCTCAGTAGTTGTGGTACGTGGGCTCAGTAGTTGTGGTATGCAGGCTTAGTTGCTCTGCGGCACGTGGGATCTTCCTGGACCAGGGCTCGAACCCATGTCCCCTGCATTGGCAGGCAGATTCTTAACCACTGCGCCACCAGGGAAGTCCTACATCCACCTTTAAGGCCTGTTTTTCTATTATATCTTTTCCTTGGCCTCCTCTCCAGAGTCTATCTCTGAAAACCAGTGCTATCTTTCAGTATGTGTGTCCCTTCTCTGGACTGTAGGGAGGGAGGTGAAAGCAGAGAAAGTGCAGGGGTGGGGGCAGGCTTAGAAGTCCTTCTAATAAAGGGGAGAATATCCCTGCCCAATGCCATTCCCAAAGAGACTTGACCTAAAGCTCCAGGGGACAGGCACAGAGAGTACACAGCCAGGAAATTTTTGCCACTGGACAGGGTCATCCTCCATGCTTCTGTAGATTGGTAATTAAGCTCTGTCTCAGGTGACTTAACTGAAGCGTTCCCAAGGGCTTGGTGGGGTCTTAGAGGCAGTGAGTGATGTGCCAGGACGCTGGAGTGAGATGAGATGGGCTTGTCCTTCTGGGCCATGTAACGAAGGGCTGCTTTCTTAGCTTCTTTGAATGCCAGTGTCATTGTCTATGAATTAAAAGTAAAGTGAGATGGCATCTTCTCGAGGTTTTGGAGGCTTAGTATTTGAAGAAAAAATTCATACGTAATACCATTCCTTGGCACAAAGTAAGCAGTGAAGTTGTAGTCCTTCCTGCCCTGCCACCGATTTCTAACATAGACCAGTGTGCCTTCCTATGACTCGAGTAAAGGTGGGGTTCTGGTGGTGAGGGAAGGGGCTGGGGCTGTTGCCCATTGTGTAGGCAACCCAGGAACCTCCTCAACATGTGAACAAAAGGAAGATGATGATCATCTTGGGAGAAAGCCTCATCCAAGGAAGAGAAGAGAATTCCCCAAAGTGAATCCTTGATGTCATGCTTCCTTCTCATTTGGGCTTAAGAGGATTCTTGCTTTCTTATTCTGTCCATCCCATGTCCAATCTTCCTATTTTAAAAAAAAATTTATCGGAGTATAGTTGCTTTATAATGTTGTGTTAGTTTCTGCAGTACAGCAAAGTGACTCAGTTATACATATACATATGTCCACTCTTTTTTAGATTCTTTTCCCATTTAGGTCATTACAGAGTATTGAGTAGAGTTCCCTGCGCTATACAGTAGGTCTTTATTAGTTATCTGTTTTATATATACAATCTCCCATCTTCCTCAAGTTTCATTTTTACTAAATGTCACCTCCATTCGTGCAGATGCTCAGACTCTCAACCTCTCTCTTTCACTTTCCCACACACTCCATGTCCGATCTACAAGCAAGACCTGTTGGCCTAAACTCCGAGCACTTCCCATCATCTCCACTGTTGCCTTCATCACCCAAACCACCACGATTTTCCTGAACCACTTCAGGACCTGCTAGGTGGGCTTTCTCCTTCTGTACTTGCCCCCAACCTGCAGCAAACAGGGCAGTTCTTTAAATGTGTAAATCTGATCCTCTGTCTTCCCTCCTTGAAGCCCTCCAATAACTCTTCATTGACTTTAGAATAAAATCTCTGAAGAAATGGAGATGGACTACAGTCCTCAGCCCCTAAATTATATCTCAAAGGGGAGGACAGTCAGGATTTAAATAAAAGTGGGGAAGACATCAAGGACAATATAGTCACATGCCATCAGAGGAAGTAGAAATTCTGGACAGAACAGCTCACTTGAACGAACAAGATGAACAGTGGCAAAGCAATTATGCAATGAACTTGAACAAAGACGAAAAACTAAAGAGATACAGCATGTTCTGTCTATTAGAGTATATCTAGCTGCAACTCTCAGGACGTTTGGCTAGTGATGCCTTAGACAAATAGGGAATTCCTCCCTCAAGTCACAAGTCGGGAGGTGGGTGGTTGCTTGGCTTGGTTTTGGGCTCATTGGCTTCAGGGCTCCACAGTTCTCTCAGCCTTTCCCTTGTGACAGCAAAACAACAACAGGAGCTCAAGCTTCTTGACCTCCCAGTACAGTCAGGGGACACAGGGCAATGCAGGACAGACTCTTCTCCTCAATGACCGTCCTCTTGTTACGGAGAATCATTCCTTCCTAGAATTTCCCCAGCACAGTCCAGACTTTACCCTAAGTCTCTTTGGTTGAGACTGTATCATAAAACCACTCCAACCCACTGGTTTGTCACAACATGTCCAAGATTAAGAATCTCTTCTCAGGAAATGAATAAGGTTGAGGTTTTGTAAGAAATCCAAGAAAAAAGAGGGTACTGCCCAAACAGGTGGGCAGCCACCATGTCTGCATAACATGCCAAAAAGGGAGATGAAGAATCAAGTTTGGAAGAAGGCATAATTCTAAAAGAAGAAAATTCCCCACAAGGGAATGCTTCATGTTATAGAAAGACTTATTCAGAACATGAATTACGACAAAGAGAAAGAAACACGCAATAACCAAATGCAGTGTTAAGTCCTAGGTTGGCTCCTAAGCTAGATAAAGGGTATTAGTTAGAAAAAATGGTAATAATTTTGTGTTAATATTAATTTCCTGATTTTGATCATTGTACTGTGATTATGTAAGACATTAACATTTGGGGAAGCAGGGTTTGAGGTCTACAGAAATTCTTTGTACTATTTTTGTCACTTTTCAGTAAGTCTAAAATTATTTCAAAATGAAAATTGAAAAATAAAAATTTTCAAAACCAAGAAAATGAAAAGAATAGTATGAGATGGAGGGGTGTTTGCTGGTTTTAGCTAAGAACATAAATTGATAAAATACTCTTATTTGTAACTTATAAACAAAATAGGAATGACAAAGAATGGAACTGACAGGACTATAAACTATCTAAGTGGTAATAGAAAAAAGTTGGCTATAATTACAATAAACTATAATTAAAAATTAGTGGAAATATTTTAGATATAGAGAACAAAAATTTACATATAAAGACTCTGCTAATTTCCTCATCTTTTAAAGCAGGAATCAGATATTGTACAAAGTTGAAATATGATTATAAAATTAATAACAATAACTCATAAAGATTTTTGTATTCATTTTATTTTAACTTTAGAAGAATCGTATAGAAATGGTCAGTTCTTCCAGTGGGAAAATACTATGTGAATTTTAGCAATTCCTCAAATTTTACTTCATCCTCTTTTTCTTTGGTTAAAGTGAAAATACTTTAATCCAATTAAAATGTCATAAATACTATGAGGCAGTGTTTCTAAAGTCATCTGTCTCTCTTTGTCTGGCTATCTATCTTTTTTTCTGTCTACCTATCTATTTGTCTATCTGCCTATTTGTCTATCTATCGATCTTGCTGTCAATCTTTCTGTCTGTCTGTCTATATGCAGAGATGGATGTTTTGGGTAGTGTTTACCAATCTATAGCCCTGCTTGTTTGAGTTTGGTGGATTTCTCTTACCTTCTTTGTGCTGCTCTGAATTTTAAAAATTCAGAATTTTTAAAGTGATCATACGTTTTGTTCCTAAAAAAACTTAAAAGAATAGATGATTTTAAAAAACAAAACAAGTTACGTAGTTCGAGATGTGATAAGTAACATTGTTATGTGTTGCATGTTCCAACAGGAATAAAACACTAGGATTTGAAACTGTGATTGTTCCCACTCTCCGCCACCTAGAATGCCTCCTATTGCCTTTCTTATTGTCCTGCTTCATTCTTTTCTCTGTTTAGCTTCCCTTCCTTTTAGACCCAGTTCAAACAAGGATCTCTCTCTCTCTCTCTGTCTCTCTCTCAATTTCTGTGACATTTCATATTATTAACTATGTTATGTGGTTGGAATGGAACCTGTGATGATGACCCATCTTCCCATTTGCGAACTGTTAGGGCAGGGGCCATGCTCATCTTTTGTAATTCCCATGCATATCACGATGCTTTGTGCATATTATAAGCTCCGTAATTGATCGTCCTGGATTTGAACAGGTGATCTGAAGGCAGGGGAATGTCACCAAGGAGAAAAGAAGATGCAAAACGAGTTTGAACTGAAACACTGGTAAGTATAAACATTTGGAGTTTATGCAATACTGGTGACAGAGGTTCCTCACATGCATTCACCTGGAGGATGGATTAGACAAAAGAAGTCCACAGACACACACACCCAGAACTGAAGGGGGTGCACACAGTCCCTGGAACAGCGGGAGGGCATCAAAATTGGCTTATTTCCTCCAAGTCTTGTAGAAAAGCCTTGCTTAGAGGCACAGTGTGCTGGTCCATCAACAACATGGGAATCCATGTTCAACAAGCCAGCCTTCACACGCCAAAGGCTCTCTGGTATTAGCAAATGGTACTGAAGGATCAGGCTGCAGCTGGACAAACCAGGGTAAACCCCAGTTCCCTCGTTTCCCAGCAGACTATCCTCCCCATGTCCCATGGGGCCAGCCCTGTTAGGATTCACCTTGTAGGCTTGTTGTGAGGACAAAAACGAGATAATAGCTGAAAGGCAATTACTCCAAGTCTGCACTAAGTAACAACTGGTTAAGGAAAATTTCAACCCAATAATTACTATCATTGACTGGTTCTTGGTTGTTGCACTGTTCCTTTGGTTTTAGGTTAAATTCATGAATCCTTTGGTGTCTCTGTTTCCCTAGGGGTGAACTTGGGAATGACCTCTTCTGTAGGTATCAGGTGCTAAGTGCACACAAACAATTTGTACCAGGAAGCTGAAGTCAGCTCCTGGGCTGCTGGGCTGATGCCTGGTTGGGTGGCTGCCCCTATTCCCCACAGAGTCCTGCTTCCTGATCTCTACAGCAAGCACCAAGGAGTTGGCCTTCCTTCCCAGGGTTGCTTCTTGGTGGAGCTCATAGCTGATGATAAAGTACTTGACAAACATGGCATGCTGAATGGTATCTTTTTGAGCCAGAGGCGAGGCGTTGATAAGGAGGAGGATGGCGACACGTTTCTGATACCCGACTTGGGCTCTTACAAGCAGTCTTTCCTGGATATCTTGCAGTGCCAAGCACCAGCAAGATTAATCACAGTAATAACCAGCATTTATTGAGAGCTTATTCTGTTCCAGACAGTGGGATGCCTGGTGGATTTGACACCACAGGCAGGTCAATTTTTAACAACCCACCTTCTGATGCAATTATTTTCAGTATAATCTTGAAATAAAACAAGGAATATTAGTGGTCATAAAATAAACATGAACCTTGAAAACTTTTCTTTTATTGAAGTAGAGTTGATTTACAATATTGTGTTAGTTTCAGGTATACAGCAAAGTGGTTCAACTATATATACATATATTTTTCCTTTTTCAGATTATTTCATTGAAAAATTTTTTTAATATATTTTTAAATAAATTTATTTATTTATTTTTTTGGCTGTATGGGGTCTTCTTTGTTGGGTCTTCGTTGCTGTGTGCGGGCTTTCTCTAGTTGCGGCGAGCGGGGCCTGCTCTTCGTTGTGGTGCACGGGCTTCTCATTGTGGTGGCTTCTGTTGTTTTGGAGCTCCGCTCTAGGCATGCAGACTTCAGTAGTTGTGGCATATGGGCTCAGTAGTTGTGGCTCACGGGCTTAGTTGCTCCTCCGTATATGGGTCTTCCTGGACCAGGGCTTGAACCTGTGACCCCTGCATTGGCAGGCAGATTCTTAACCACTGCGCCACCAGGGAAGTCCCTCACTGAAAACTTTATTTATTTATTTATTTATTTATGCATTATTTATTTATTTTTGGCTGCATTGGGTCTTCGTTGCTGCGTGTGGGCTTTCTCTGGTTGCGGCAAGAGGGGACTACTCTTCATTGTGGTGTACGGCCTTCTCACTGAGGTGGCTTCTCTTGTTGTGGAGCACAGGCTCTAGGCTCGCAGGCTTCAGTAGTTGCAGCACACAGGCTCAGTAGTTGTGGCTCACGGGCTTAGTTGCTCCACGGCATGTGGGATCTTCCCGGACCAGGGCTCAAACCCGTGTCCCCTGCATGAGCAGGCGGATTCTTAACCACTACACCACCAGGGAAGTCCCCTTGAAAACTTTTGATTGAACTTTGTATATATAATCATGCCAGCCAAAGTAACAACAATGCAATGCAAAAAAAGGAAATAAGGAATGGATTAATACTTTTAGTTACATGAATGTATTGTGGGGAAAAAGAAAAGAAATAAATTCTGCAAACTTCACAGAATGATTTGTGCATAAATTGAAGTAAGTCTAGTTCTGTTTTTTCAGCTTTAGAATCTCTTTCCTATCAGTCCCCTCCCCCTCAATCCACTGTTTAAATGCAAGGGGCGGAGATTCCAGTTCTGCTCGAAGGGACCTCAAACAGTTCTGAACACAGACAATCCTACTCCAGAAACCTGTGTCCATGTGTGTACAGGGTCAGCTGTACAACTGGCTGACTATATAACTGCCATGTAAAATCGAACGTTTACTAAAGAATGGAAAATTAAAATGTTCTAAATTGAAGCTTACATACATATGATACAGGCTTCCCTGGTGACGCAGTGGTTGAGAATCTGCCTGCCAATGCAGGGGACATGGGTTCGAGCCCTGGTCTGGGAAGATCCCACATGCCGCGGAGCATCTGGGCCCATGAGCCACAACTACTGAGCCTGCGCGTCTGGAGCCTGTGCTCCGCAACAAGAGAGGCTGCGATAGTGAGAGGCCCGCGCACCGCGATGAAGAGAGGCCCCCGCTTGTCGCAACTAGAGAAAGTCCTTGCACAGAAACGAAGACCCAACACAGCCAAAAATTAATTAATTAATTTTTAAAAATAAAAAATAAAAATTTAAAAATACATACATATGATACTGTTAAAACTCAACAGTAACCACAGCAATTTTTTATACATTTATTTATTTTTATTTATCTATTTTTGGCTGCGTTGGGCCTTCATTGCTGCACGTGAGCTTTCTCTAGTTGCGGTGAGCAGGGGCTACTCTTCGTTTCGGTGCGCAGGCTTCTCATTGTGGTGGCTTCTCTCGTTGTGGACCATGGGCTCTAGGCTCGCTGGCTTCAGTAGTTGTGGTGAGTGCGCTCAGTAGTTGTGGCTCACGGGCTGTAGAGCTCAGCCTCAGTAGTTGTGGCACAAGGGCTTAGTTGCTCCACGGCATGTGGGATCTTCCCGGACCAGGGATTGAACCCGTGTCCCTTGCATTGGCAGGTGGATTCTTTTTTTTTTTTTCTTCTTCTTTTTGCGGTACGCGGGACTCACTGTTGTGGCCTCTCCCGTTGTGGAGCACAGGCTCCGGACGCGCAGGCTCAGCGGCCATGGCTCACGGGCCCAGCCGCTCCACGGCATGTGGGATCCTTCCGGACCGGGGCACGAACCCGTGTCCCCTGCATCGGCAGGCGGACTCTCAACCACCGCGCCACCAGGGAAGCCCTGGCAGGTGGATTCTTAACCACTGCACCACCAGGGAAGCCCCACAGCAGTTGTTAAAAACTTTTTTAGACCAGCAATATTTTTTCAGAGAGGAATATTTTATCCCAAACAATGTTTAGAATTACCAATGCATACAATAATTTTAGGTATCATTGCTTTTACATTCTCTACAGGCCATGAACCCCTGATGGCTCATTCCCTGGTCCAGGCATTGTTCTTGGGGCACTGCATTCAGTAACTCATTTCATTCTCTTCACTGCTATTATTACCCTCATTTGACAGATGAGACTCAGAGAGGGTGAATCACTTACCCAAGGCCACACAGTTAGTGGCTGGTTAGCTGGGATTTGACTCCAGGCAGTCTCTTCTGTGAGACTTCACTCATGACCAGGGTGGCTGCACTGTCTCCAAGAAACACACATTATGGTTATGTGGCAATAACTCACATTTTCATTGTTCATGTAGGTCTTTTCTTCGTCCTCTCCTTTTTTTATTATTTAAATTTTTTTAAAAATTTACTGGTTTTGTTACTTTATCTTCTTTATTTTTAAAATGTTTCATAACTGCAGTTTATCAAGTTTACAGAAAAAGTACAGACATCAATTAAATGAAAACATGTGTTCACTATCCAGATCATCTTAGTATGTATCTATAGATTAAATAAAATAATATGATATCTCAATTTTCATCTCCACCTTTCTTCCAAGATGTAACTATTTCAGTATTTTTTCAAATTAATTCTAAATTATTTAACATCGTTATACTTTCCCCAAGTGAAAAAATACCTGAGGATGTTTTAAGTAACTATTATAATCTACCCTGTCTTTACAGTTATAGTTTGCTAGAGATAGTTTATATAATATATGATAAAAAATAATGCTTATTATTTTCAGAGAATGTAGTAAAGTTACTGACATATTTTATCCTTCTTTTTCTTTTTTAGTTTAGAATGCATTTGGGGGAGCACAAATGATCTGAATTCCTGGTTTCCAGAGAGATGCTATAGGAGCTGAGATTGGCAGCTGTGCCTCAATCCCCATTTGAGAAGATGCATTTCAATGAAGAACCTGAATGTACCAGCCAGACTGTAAAAGAAACATGTCAACTGCTTCCCCTGTAAAGACTATTAAAAGCACAGAAAGCAGGGGACACTAATAGAAAAGTTCCAGAAAGGTTGAAGAGCACAACATAGAAAATATCACATAAATGACTACTTTTGACTCTCCATGGAGTCCCTTGCAAGTAAGAGAAGCCATTGAGTTGTTCATACGTTTTTGTTTTTACTCCTGTAACCTAGTCATTAAAATTTCCCAGGGAACCTCTGCTCGGTGTCACACAGGCTGAGAGAAGAAAAGGCCCTCTTGTCGGTCACCCACACACGTCAATGTTTGGCAGCTATAAATCAGGATGTTCAAAAAATGTCTCTTTCCTTGACATAATTCCAAATGTATCCATCGTACAGATGGAATCAGCTTCCTGTAATGTAGCATAATCTTGCTCACATTCCTCAAGGCAAGCTTTTTCCAGGAAGCCAGTCCCCTCTCCCCAAAAATAGAGGGGCACACTCTGTTTTGTCTAAATCTCTTTAAATCATCACAGTCTTTTTCTGTTGACCAGATGTTCAATCATTCTTTCCAGCTTAGATTTTAAGGCCTTACAAGAGATAGTGTCAGCTGCTCGATTCTGTCACATATATAACGTACCAGTGACACACAGGACAGATCGGGTAGGTATAGCCTCAATAAACCAACAGAAAATCACTGGCATTTGGCTGGATGACCAAAGTCCATTCAGGCTGAATGATCAACGTCCATTCAGGCTGAATGATTTTGAAACAAAACAAATTTTTATTCATTGACCAATATTAGGCTCCCTAGTTATATCAAGTAATGGACAAACATAAATTTCACTTTTCAGCTGTTTTCCTGGACCTGAGCCACAAAGTCACGGGCTTTGCACCAAAGGTGACACATGGAGCCATTACTCACTGGGCAAATAACCCTATCACAGGGCAGGAGAGTGAGTGACCCTCACGTCCGCAACCCCCAGGGCTGCCCTGCCTCCCAAACATAAACGGAAAGACACCCAAGTGCTGCATCAAAGGCATTAGTTCTTGAGTATGTGTAACTTTTTATGTGTTAGATTTTTGCAAAAAATGCCAAGTTCTGGCTTGGGTTGAAAATGTGTAAGTAGGTAGCTGGGGCACAAGGCAGATGCGGAAAAAGACAAAGGCACACGGAGGAGCTGGAGTTGATCCTGAATTAATGACAAAATCAAGCTTTTAAAGCCCCTAATTGCTGAATTAAGGAGTGTGTGTGTGTGTGTGTGTGTGTGTGTGTGTGTAAGTCTGCCTGGATCTCAACAGAAGCGGGATATTAGGTTTTCTTTATTTCCACTAAAGACAAAACAGTAAGGAATTGACAAATCATTTCTCAAAGGATTAGGGTTCATGGCAAAGGGTCATCCTGACGGTAGATATGGTGCAAACACTAGGGACGGTTACCCAGGAGAGTTGGGGAATTTCTCTTCCTGGGGCCAAGCTTGGGGGCAGGGGAGGGGGTAGAGAGGGGAGGACTTGCCTCTAGATGATTATTTTGGTGCAGTCTTGGCCTTGAGTGGATGACAAAGCATTCCATCTTCCAAGATCCACTCCATCCTAGGGTTACAACCTCACAAAGACAGAGCAAACTTCTGGGGCCCAGATAAGTGACATTTTGGTGGGTCATCTCAACAAGACAGTGTTTGCATTTCCAGGAGGCGTCTAGCTGGTGTTGTAATCGGGGCAGAGCTGAAGCAACAGAAAGTCCTCTTGAAGGAGGTTGGGTTTAGCATCTGCCCAGTGTCACTCTTCAGAGAAGCCCATCCTGCCCTTCCAAAGGTGTTCAGTCATCTTGACAGCATTCTTGGTCAGCAGGTATTATTATGATAATACCTTGAGTTTATTTAGCGCCCTGCGCCCTTTCAGGCGAGGTCAAAGCCAGTTCGGAAGTCAGTCAACAACATTTATTGAAGTCTCTTAGTGTGTAGAGCTGTGTATTAAATCACTGTCAAGCCCCCGCCAGCCCCGTCCTCACCACACACCAGAATCACCTCTGGGGCTGCGGGCCCAGAGCACACACAGCCGCCTGCTCCCTCCGTCCCCCTCCCCGGGCTGCACCCCCTGCCTCGTTCTCATTCATCGGCTTTTATTGGCTCATGTTTACTTAGGGTTGTAGCAGACCTGTCTCCATACACACTTGGAGATTTCTCCCCTGCACATTCTGTCTGTGTCTGACAAGTCACAAATATCCTCTCTGGGGTTCCAGCTGCCTAAGCTGCCCACGTAGTTAAAAGCAGGAAGCACAGGATGCACAGAAATGAAAAAGAGCAAACTGGCAAGTAAGTCAACTTGACGTTTTAACCCAAGAAAAGGAGGAGGCGGCTTTCTGAGGGCCTGTCCACGCACCCCATGAGTGGATGATGGACTTTGGCCCAAATCCTCAAAGCCCTGCATCTTTCACGGGATAACAGGAAAGGGCCGGGCTCTGGGGGAAGAAATATATGTTGGGACACTTTTCAAATGACACAGGAAATACGATTACCCAAAAACTAGACAACTGAACCAGGCAAAAAGAAAAAAAAAAAATGTGTCTCCAATGATCACGTAGCCCAAGGATGACATCCGTTTTCATTTTGATGAATTTCCACTACATTCATTCTTTCTCTGTGTGTGTTTCTTGGTGTAACTAAAACTGTATTATTCAAAATAAAACTATTTTATGTACATGTTGTAACATGAAGCAAATGGTCAAATTTCTGACAGCCCTTTGAACTTCTGTGTTTACCCACATATAATGTGGATAGAATATGCATTACATTTCTAATGCTGTGCTCCAAGAAACACTGGTATTAACTGAACAGTATTCAAGTGCTGTGTTGAAAAAGAATTCAGTTTTATGACAAATTATGAAATGCCAAAATAGAAGTTGATTTCATTTCATGAGATGCATACATTGCTTTTGTTTCTTTCTGTGTTACTTTTCTAAGTAACACACAAAAAACAAGTAAGTTGTCATTCGTTTTTCACATAAAGAATATTGTTTTCCTGGTGTTCTGAGGTTAGTAATTGCCATGAACTGTAGTAGCCAAGACTCCTAAAAGAGTGGCCTAGATGTCAATGTTGTGAGTTTCTCATGTAAAACACCACCTGGATCCAGACAGTCAGGGCTGGAGTGGAAACTTTGTAAAGTCTTCCAGGACCCAAGTTTCTCTGTCCTCAGGACCCAGGATGGCACCCCTTTGTCATTCTAGGCAGCAGGAATGCGGGAGAAGGAGGAAGGACAATCTGGTCCCTGCCAGAAAATCAGATTTAAAAATCATTATGGATTGAAATTGTTAGAAAGTTCCAAGACTTCATTCTAATCAGTCTGCATTTATTTTTCTCTCCTCCACTAACAGAACAGTCAGGGGTGTGGGTGCTCCAACTCCATGTCTCGGTATTTTAATACTCACGGTGTGAGAGGCCCCCCAGGGAGTGGAGAGGGTGCCAGAAGCTCTAGGCTGGGGATGTGCAAGTCGGGTGCATGAGAACTTGGGCAGTGATGAGCTCCCTTTCTCTTTGTCCCCTCAGAATGGCAAGAAAAAAAGTTCTTGGAAATCGTTTTGCCAAAATAAAAGGAACATACAAATAGTCTTTGATGTTTATTAGCATTAATTTAGCTTTCCCAGTGTGGGATATTTAATACTTAATTTGGAGCATTAATAAGTTGGAATTTTATTTGTCATACACCAAACTCTAAAGAGATCTAAAGCCTTAAAATTTCCTTAGGATAGTTCCTGTTGTTAGAAATAAGTAATCAGCATTTTCACTCCTGTATATTCAGCTTTCTCTTTGGCACAGTGTAAATCCCAGGCCTGCCTCATTTACTTATTTATATGTTTTTTCACTGGACGGGTATTTTTTTTTTTTTTTTTGTGGTACGCGGGCCTCTCACTGCTGTGGCCTCTCCCGTTGCGGAGCACAGGCTCTGCGGCCATGGCTCACAGGCCCAGCCACTCCGTGGCACGTGGGATCTTCCCGGACCAGGGCACGAACCCACGTCCCCTGCATCGGCAGGCGGACTCTCAACCACTGTGCCACCAGGGAAGCCCAAGGATGGGTACTTTTTGAGAGCCTGCTATGGGTCGTAGATTGGTTTTCTCAGGAAACAGATCTCAGACCGAGTTTATCATATATGATGCTTATGAAGGAGAAGCCTCAGGATGGACCACCTGTGCAAGGAGGAGGATGGGGTAGAGGGAGGAGCTGAGGTCCATGCAGGCTTGGCCACAACCCTAGGAAGACCGAGGGGCCAGAGCGGCCATTCAGGTTGGTCAGGATCAAGATGGCTGCGCCTTTGTAGCCCTATGACCATCAGTCACTGGGTCTCCCTGGGAATGACCATGACCTTGGACTGGGCAGCTCCCTGCTGGGTCCCCTTGGTGTATTTGTTAGGGTAGCTTAGTGAACCGTAAGAGCTGACCAGAAGTGCATGTCTCTCTCATATAACTGTCCTTATGGGATTAGCCTATGTGGTAGGGCCCGGGTTCTCTCTGTCTTGTTCCTGTGTCATCCCAAGGTCATTGTTGACAGCTGCATGGTCAAAGCTCCACAACTGCTCTGGTCAGGTTTCAACAGTGGGGAAGGGGAGTGCAGAGGGTGCAGCCTGAGGCTCAGACCCAGCACCATGCTCATCACTCCTCCATCCCCTTCCGCTCAGGGCACTGAGTCACGTGGCCACATGTAGCTGCTGTGATTCAAGAAATGAGGAGGCAGGAGTGGCCTGGCTGCGGTGACCGAGGGAGGCCCGTGAGACCACCGTGCTGAGTCTGAATGTGATGGGCGTGTTGGGGGCAACGCAAGAGCCCCTCACCCCAACTCTTGGTTGCAGCAGGACTTGGAGGGAAGAGCCCCGACCTCAGACCCACAATAAAGTTTGCTTCCCTAGGATAAAAGAAAAGGGACTTCCCTGGCGGTCCAGTGGTTAAGACTTTGCCTTCCAATGCAGGGGGTGTGGGTTCAATCCCTGGTCGGGGAGCTAAGATCCCACATGCCTCATGGCCAAAAAACAAAAACATAAAACAGAAGCAATATTGTAACAAATTCAATAAAGAATTTTAAAATTGTCCACATTAAAAAAAATCTTCAAAAAAAAATCTTAAAAAAAAAAGAATAAAGTAGCTGGCATTAAAAAAAAAAAAAAAAAAAAAACTGTCACAGTTCCACCACTGTGGAAGAAGGGCAAACGGCACTGTGGACAGTAGCGGTCTTGGTGCCAGTGGGTCACGGCAGCCTGTGCGGGCATTGTGAACAGATCCCTCGGGGATTTCCATCTCACAGACTGTGTGCTTCCTGCGGGTCACTGTGATACAGCAGTGCCTGGACCCTGCTTGTTCACCTTGGCTGCATCCTGGTACCAACTGCTCAACTTTGAACTTGCTCTTGCTTAGCCCCACTCTGGAGCTTCTGATTTTATTGGTCTGGCTCCTGGCCCGAACACTGGCATTTTTAAAGCTTCCCCAATCATCTTTGGTATCACCAAGGTTAATAGCAGCTAGTTTAGCAGGAAAAAATGATGTTCTGGATCAATTAGGCATGTGTGTGTATGTAAGCAACTTTCTCCTCAAATTTTGGTTAATAGCTCAGGTGAAATGGCCATGAAGGTGGATCTGGCTCTGGGAAGGACTTGATTCAGAAACAGAAATAAAGTCACCAGAACACTGGGGTCCCCCCTCCCCTCTGTCCCCAATCTCTCTGTCCCTTTTAGCTGTCTCTCCTCCATGTCTGTCCCCTTCCGGCCTGGCTAAGACAGTAAGATGTTATCAGCTACGCTCCTCTTTGGATCTCATCCAGCAGGAAAATAGAAGGGCTTCCTTTTATCCTCTTTGGTTTGTTTCCAAAGATGCCATATATATATAAAAGAATGAATGTGATGGATATGTATAATTGAAAGTGTAATAATAAAACTGAGTCCTATGCATCTAGCACACAGGAAAGGAAACAGAATATCAGCCATGCTTTAGAGACCCTGCTCTGCCACCGTCCCCACCCCCCCATGCGGAGCGTACAGGAAATGCAGCTCATCTATTGCTTACTTCTGTGCTATTTTTAACTTTATCTAAATGGACTCATGCATATATTTTCTTCTATATGTGATTCTTTAACACAAAGTGGTGTTTCTCAAATTCACCCACACTGATGCATCTCTCTGTGGTTTATTTTCACTGCTGTATACTATTACATTGTATGAATTTACCTCAATTTATTATCCATTCTCTGTTCCGTGGACATTTGGGTTTCCATATTTTTTCACTAGTATTATTAATGCCACGGCAAACATTCTTATATGAATTTCTCCAAGGCATTTAACTAAGAGTGGATTTACTGGGATATAGGAAAGCAATGGACATTTGACCACCAACCCTTTTTGGAAAGACATAAACCTTCAAAAAGATGCATAGTGACTTAGAATCTTAGATTTTCAACAAGTGTATGTAATAATAGGACCAGTTCAAGTGGAGATTTGTGTAGGAAGAGGTGGACACACCTCCCAACAGCCTAGCATCCAGAAAGAGTATTTAAAGAAAAGATGCTCTTTGTTTTGAGCAGAATGTGCTCTGGTCTGTGAAATAACTCCATAGCACTAACCATGAGAAAGCATGATAGGGAATTATCACAATGACACTGGGTAATATTTACTCAGCTATTTGAAGAACTCTATAGCTGAATCTTTGCTAATTAGATTCTTAATTCATGAAAAATATTTTCAGAGGATTTAATGATCTGGATAAAGCGTAAGTGCAGTGTGTGGTTCACACATTTAAATGGCCCCTCAAAAATTGAG
The DNA here is from genome assembly GCF_002837175.3 of Physeter macrocephalus. Classification (NCBI taxonomy): domain Eukaryota; kingdom Metazoa; phylum Chordata; class Mammalia; order Artiodactyla; family Physeteridae; genus Physeter; species Physeter macrocephalus. The sequence continues at coordinate 42,391,776 of NC_041227.1, read as the reverse complement.
GCGGATGGGCCTGGGACATTTGTGTCACCCCAAACCCATCTGGCCTGCCAAAATCAGAACCGTGCCCTCAACTTCTGTATTTCTATCCTATCAAGTGATAGGGACTCCACTTGAAAAAAATAATTTGGAAAAAAATAAACTCTCTCAGCTATTTTATAGTTTAATAGAGTTATACCAGTCCAAATAATTCTCCTTTAATTGGGTTTGCTGGAGAAAAACAAAGGAAGGGGAAGGAAAAGAGAAGACATGAATTCTTATAAATGTTCTTTTTATTTTATTGAGGCAGGTTTTCCCGTAAACGTTTAGAAGCCACCCTCTAGTTGTTCAAGAAACCAGGGAATTCTGGACAAGAGAGAAATATGCCACCTCCTTGTGGATGGTGATGTCCCTGTGGTCAGCAATTTTGTCCTGTGTGTCACTGTCTCTCCAGGGGCTGGACAAGGAGAGCCAAGGAGGAGCTGGTCCTTTGGGGCTGTGCTGCATTTGACAGCACTGGGATGCTCTGAGGAGGAGACAGACTTTGAGGGTGTTTCCAAAGGAAAATGAGCCCAGAGAAGTGGGATTTAATTAGAGCAAAAGAGGTTATGATGGGGATAAAACCTTCCTTTTGTCAGAGAATGGAACGTTGGAATGGGTATGCAACAGATTTGCAATTAATAGTCACAGAGAGGGACAGGGCTGTCTGTCCCTCTGTCCAGAGGGTGGCAGGAAGGAGTGATGCTCGTGTGGTTGTCCTGTACATGGTGGCGTGGCCACACTAGCTTGTGTCTCCTGGTCCCTCCAGACTGTTTCATTTCATGAGGCATCTAAGAGTGCCCCGCGGTGATGCACGCGCTCCCTAGTTATTTCATTTTCAGAACCCATAACATTTCTCTGTCTCTTGACCTTCTAAACACCATCGTTTCCCACTTCTTATGCATCTATAAAATGTGTCACCCCAGGCATTTTTATGCTAATGCAGTTGTTAATGGTGCTAGACAGGAAATATTTTCTTCTCCTTCAAGGACTATTTTGAGCTCCCTCCAAGATAAAAAGCTACCAATGACATGTATACACTACCAAACGTAAAATAGATAGCTAGTGGGAAGCAGCCGCATAGCACAGGGAGATCAGCTCGGTGCTTCGTGACCACCTAGAGGGGTGGGATAAGGAGGGTGGGAGGGAGGGAGACCCAAGAGGAGGGAGATATGGGGATATATGTCTATGTATAGCTAATTCACTTTGTTTTAAAGCAGAAAGTGTGACCACCGGGGTGGGATAAGGAGGGTGGGAGGGAGGGAGACCCAAGAGGGAGGAGATATGGGGATATATGTCTAGGTATAGCTGATTCACTTTGTTATAAAGCAGAAACTAACACATCATTGTAAAGCAATTATACTCTAATAAAGATGTTTTTAAAAAAAGCTACCAATGAGATACACACACACACCCTTATATCTATATGTTTATTTTATGTAACACGTGTGTATATATGTATATATCTTTTATATCTAACATCTGTCTATCTATCTTTTGATTTCTAGGATTTCTAGGATTGATGAGCTTATAGTTAGTAGGCTGTAATTTAAGAGTCAGTTGGGCTACATATGGTTAATTTAGGGTTTTTTTTTCGTGGGCATGAGAAATTATTTCTTTCATCCTCTGTTGTATAGTTTAATGAATGACACTTGTTGAATTAAACTTGTTGTCTGGATGATTAAAATGATAAGTTGACCATTCATTCCAATCTTATTATCAGGTGAAAGAAAATAAGGAAACAGCATCATTTGATGATCTGAAGAGACGCTGACTGACTAGGACACAGCGGTAACCTGGAGGTGGCGGGAGACTGCTCTGGGATTTTCTCTCTTACTCACCTAGGAGATGTTCTTTCCTCCTATGCATTTATATATAAATGTATGAAGATGTAGCAGAAAAATAAAGTGAAATTAACGTTTGGAGCTGGGTTTTCTGTGTTAGTTCTGGTCCTCTTTAAGGAAGCATCCTTGAGAAGGCTGGCGGACCTGTGCCTGTCTCTTCTCCCCACAAATCCCCATCATAATTATTTGTTGTCCTATAGCTCTGCATGCTGGAATCAGGGCTGGCATGGGACAATCAAACAAAGCGCAGGCGTGTTTGGCAGGGGCTGGGATGTGAATACACATGCTGCAGAAAGGCCAGCTGGGCCCTGCCACCTGTCACTCGTGGTGGGGCTGTTTGCTTGGGTCACCCCTAATGTTGGGGGTGAATAGATGGTGCTTGGAGAGAAGAATGAAGCCTTGGCAAAATGTTTTGACACCGTGAAGGTTTTGGCAATTCACCTGGTTATTTCGTTTCTTTCGTGACCTTTTACACTTGAATATTTTCCCTTTCTCAAACATTTGTTTTCAACTCTCCATAAACACTGTGATTTTATGTATATTATTAATCTTAGGGTAGAGCATTCAACGAAAGGCTGGGAGTAGGCTTTGCTCAATGGTAAAAAGGAACCGGGCTTCCCTGGTGGCGCAGTGGTTGAGAGTCCGCCTGCCGATGCAGGGGACACGGGTTCGTGCCCCGGTCCGGGAGGATCCCACATGCCGCGGAGCGGCTGGGCCCGTGAGCCATGGCCGCTGAGCCTGCGCGTCCGGAGCCTGTGCTCCGCAACGGGAGAGGCCACAACAGTGAGAGGCCCGCGTACCGCAAAAAAAAAAAAAAAAAAAACATGAGCCAGGAAATGAGGCTTCAGTGCTGGAGCCGTGGAAGTTTGAGGCTTACCTGACATGATTCATGTTCACAGCCGACTTAGTAACTCAAATACGGAAAAACCAAAAGGAACTCAAATACGAGAAATGCTGGGAGGCTTATGACTCCACAGACCGTCACTGCCTTTCGTATTCTTCTTGAGGACTAGACGCCAGATGCCACCTACACAACCTTTTTTTTTTTTTAATAGAAAGTGTATTTAATCAACACAGTAATATGATCTTTCAACATAAGTTGAGGAAAATATTAACCAGGGAAAAACATCACCAACATTCTTGGCACTTAAATGTTAAAATATGAAACCTAAGTGTATTTCCCATTGTTCTTTCTCTTTAGTCAGTTGAGAAATTCTTAAACAAAACGCTTTTTCCCTTTTTTTCCAGGAGTTTTATTTAAGGTGAGAGAGGCCAAATTATGAACTTGAATCACCTGCACTGCAAGTGTGTGAAATAATTCCAGCTTTGCTTGAAGGTACAGAGTTTCAACTGAAACTTTTTTAACATTCTCTGTTTTTATTTAACATGATCATTTATCCCCGGAAGGAGACAGAAGGGGAAAGGTGCCCTGTTCTGAAAATGGATGCAACAGCTATCGGTACATAGCTGCTTCCAACACATTTAATTTCTGTGTAAATGAATTAAGGACCAATCCTGAGGCTCTCTCTACGACCAACCATGGATCCCAAAGGATGATTTTTACAACACTCATCCGAGATGTTAAGTACCTGTTACTTAAAAAAGGGTTCCATGGTAGAGTGTCAACCAAGATTAAAGGGCTTCCTTGCTGCCCTGAGATTGCTCGGGATCAGGATGTGTAAATGTGCCTGTGACCACCCAGAAGAGGCTGCAGTATCCTCCACACGTAGCCAAATAATTTTACCACCCCCAACACATGCGTACCACCACTTCAGAGAACTTGCTTTGGGAAAAATGATTGTGGACATATCATTAAACCATAGTGCAATCTTATCTCCTAGGACGTAACTTCTATTTTACTTTTATTTTCACATTTTTACTCTTTCATGGCCGTCCTCACATTCAAAACTAAATTTCCCCAGAAATATTGGTAGGCTGTAGCAGGGTCAGTCAGACGTCTGTGTTCGTGATCACTAGGGCTGCAGGTCGGGACTCTCAGATGGAGGATCCATGCATGGATCTGGGATTCTGAATGTGGAGACACTCCCAACTTAGTTGAAAATCAGCTCTTTCACTAAAGAAATTTTCCTTTGGAAGTTTTCATTAAATCACTTGTCTCCAAGTCTTTGTATATACTGTATTATTTAGCAGATGCTATCCTTAGGCTTTGAACAGAGAGGGAAACAAAGTAGAAGCTCTTAAAAATATAACTGCGTGTGACTTTTAAAACTAACAGCCACCTCTGCAAAGAGATTTCAGAAGAAGTTTGTAATAACATGTTCTGGGGTTTCAGGGAGGAACCGAGAAAGCGGTGTGAGGATACAGTGCAGCATAGGATGCAGGACCTAGTAAACATCAGTGTGTGTTACTGTCGGAGGCTATGACATAGTGAAGACACCTGCCTAGGATGAGTGCACCTCGCCTTGCACTGACGTAGGAAACATGCCTCAGGGAAGATGAATTTGGAACAATCTATAAGCAAAATGACTGTGGGGTTTATGAAAAAATATGAAAAGACTGAAAAACAAAATAAATAGCATGCATCTGTTGACTGTTTGCTGTAGCTCAGGTGATCTCCTTGGCGTGGGTACCACAGCCTCGCACATTTAGTTAGGTAAACACGATGCACAGGGGCCCGAAGCCGTCTCCGGAAGTGGGCAGTTGGCATCGAAAACCAAAGATGGCATCACTCCTAACGTGAATACCTCACCCTCTGATTTCATTTTAAAGTGTTTGCTTATTGTCTCTGGACAGTTTCGCTGGGTGTTTCACAGATGTTTAATCTCAACAGGTGGGTCTACATCCCCAGAGCGTTTCCAGGCAAGGCTGTTAAATGCACACTCTGCCTGCCTCACACACAGTGCCTTAAGTTGGTCCCAGGAGCAGTGCCAGAGATGTCGGGGTGCCCAGGATTCATGGGGGAGGGGCCCTCGGGAGGAGGGGGGGTCGTGAGGAAACAAAGGTGTGGTCTCAGGGAAAGTCTAAGACAAAGAATAAAGCATCCTCAAGGGATGGAAGACGCTGGGGTTAGGATCTCCCAGAGGACGTGACAGATAAGCAGGGACCGGATGAAGTGAATATCTAGGCACAGAGCATTCCAGACCAAGGAGGCAACATATGCAAAGGCCCTGAGGTGAGTGCCTGCTTGGGGTGTTAGAAGACCAGAAAGGAGACCAGCGGGGCTGGAAGAGAAGGAAGCAGAGAAGAGTTAGGGGAGACAGGACAGAACAGAAAGCACAGGGCCCACTGGGCTGTGGTGGGGACAGGGGCTCCACCCCGGTTGCTGAGGGCACATGATTGCCTGTGTGGCCCTCGACTTCCCCAAGTGCCACACTTGTCGTCTGTAAAATAAGATAAAGCACCAGATGTTCTCCCGAGCCCGAGGGTTCTATGATTCCAAAATGATGGGCCTGGCATTTCATGCCTCATTTCCTCACCTGTCAGATGAGGATGGGTTGCTTTTAAGCCTGAAGAACTACTAATGGGCCCTGTGGACTCCCCAGAAGACTCACAGTATTGTCGTAGAAGGAGGGGGATGGTTTTTAAGAGGGCAGGGTCCCTGAGGAAGCAAGCCGAGGGGCTCGGCATTGCAGGGCATGTGCTGGGGCGCAAGGCAATCAAGGGTGGCTGTCCCTCCTGCCTTTAAATCTGAGCAAAAATGGAGGCTCACAGCCGATTGATCTTAAGATTCTGGGGTAGCAAAGAGATAAGCCAAGGCAGAGAGCATTTGGGGTGGCTACACACAGAACACGTGGTCTAGCAAAAGAATAGAAGAAATTTATTATTGATCTTTCAGTAGTGTAAGAGGAATTCCTCCCTGCTGGAGGAATGAATTATTGGACCCCCTTGCAGTGTGCAGTGGGGTAGAATTGAAGAGGAAAGAAAGATAAAACAGCTCACAAAGCTCCCATCTTTTAATATAAGATTGTAAGGTCACAAGTGGGATGTAGCAAAACTGTGAAGCGTTTTTGTAGCATGGTCATTTTTATTGAGATATAATTCACATACCGTTAGGTTTATCCTTTTAAAGTGTAAAATTCAGGTTTTTTTGGTATACTCACAAAGTTGTGGGAACATCGCCACTAATTCCAAAACACCCCTACCACTCCAAAAAGAAACTCCTTACCTATTAGCAGTCATTCCCCAGCACCCCATTCCCAGCCCCTGGAAACCAGTCATTTACTTTGCCTGTTCTGAACATTTCCTATAAATGGAATCATACAATATGTGGCTGTTTGTGGCTGGCTCCTTTCACTCATATTTTTTAAGGGTCTATACATGTTGTAGTATGTATCTCTACTTTATTCCTTTTTATTGCTGAAAAATATTCCATTGCATGGATAGGCAACATTTTGTTTATCCATTTGTCAGTTGATGGACATTTTTATTTTTTCTACCCTTCAGCTATTATGAATAAAGCTGCTATAAGTATTCATGTATAAGTATTTGTACTGATATTGGTTTTGATTTTTTTCATGTGCTTATTGGCCATTTGTATATCTTCTTTGGAAAAATGTCTGTTCAAATCCTTTGCCCATTTTTTACATTGCGTTACTTGAGTTTTAAGAGTTCTGTAGACACAGGCCCTTGTCAGATATGTGATTTTCTCCCATATGTGGCTGTGTTTTCATTCTCCTGATAGTGCCCTTTGCAGTGCAAAACTTTCAGCCTTGGTGAAGTCCATCTACTTATCTATGTTTTTCTTTTGTTGCTTGTGCTTTAGGTGTTGTGTTTAAGAAAGCAATGTCTAATCAAGGTCACAAAGATTTATACCTATGTTTTCTTCTAACAGTTCTATAGATTTAGTTCTTGCATTTAGGCCTTTGATCCATTTTGAACTAGTTTTTGTAAACGCTGTGAAGTAAGGGTCCAGCTTCATCCCTTTGCATGTGCTATCTGATTGAACCAGCACCATCTGTGGAAAAGACTTCTTTCTTTCCCCATTGAATATCATACTATTGTTAAAAATCAATTGACCATAGGGACTTCCCTGGTGGCACAGTGGTTAAGAATCTGCCTGCCAATGCAGGGGACAAGGGTTCCAGCCTGGTCCAGGAAGATCCCACATGCCACGGAGCAACTAAGCCCATGCACCACAACTAGTGAGCCTGTGCTCTAGAGCCCATGAGCCACAACTACTGAGTCCACGTGCCACAACTACTGAAGCCCACTCACCTAGAGCCCGTGCTCCGCAACAAGAGAAGCCACTCAACATCACTAATCATTAGAGAAATGCAAATCAAAACTACAATGAGGTATCACCTCACACCAGTCAGAATGGCCATCATAAAAAAATCTACAAACAATAAATGCTGGAGAGGGTGTGGAGAAAAGGGAACCCTCTTGCACTGTTGGTGAGAATGTAAATTGATACAGCCACTATGGAGAACAGTATGGAGGTTCCTTAAAAAACTAAAAATAGAACTACCATATGACCCAGCAATCCCACTACTGGGCATATACCCTGAGAAAACCATAATTCAAAAAGAGTCATGTACCAAAATGTTCATTGCAGCTCTATTTACAATAGCCAGGACATGGAAGCAACCTAACTGTCCATCAACAGATGAATGGATAAAGAAGATGTGGGAGATCAGCTCTGTGCTCTGTGACCACCTAGAGGGGTGGGATAGGGAGTGTGGAAGGGAGGGAGACCCAAGCGGGGGGAGATATGGGGATGTATGTATATGTACAGCTGATTCACTTTGTTATAAAGCAGAAACTAACATACTGTTGTAAAGCAATTATACTCCAATAAAGACATTGTTCTTTTAAAAAAAGAAAAACAAGAGAAGCCACCGCAATGAGAAGCCTGTGCACCGCAACGAAGAGTAGCCCCTGCTCACCGCAAATAGAGAAAGCCTGCCTGCAGCAACAAAGACCCAACGCAACCAAAAATAAATAAATAAATAAAATTGATTCTTTAAAAAAAAAGAAAACATCAATTGACCATAAATATGATTTTTTTTTCTGGACCCTCAATTCTATTATTTTGACCTATGTGTCTGTCCTTATACCAGTACCAGGTGATCTGGAATACTGTAGTTTTGTAGAAAGTTTTGAAATTAGAAATGAAAGTCCTTCAACTTTGTTCTTTTTCAAGATTGTTTTGGCCATTCTGGATACCTTGTATTTCCATATGAACTGTTGCAGCTTGTCAATTTCTGCAAAAGAGGAAGCTCAGTCCTAATAGGGATTGTGTTGCTTCTTCAAATCAGTTTGGGGAGTACTGCTGCCTTAACAATTTTTAAGTCTTCCAATTCATGAACATAGCACATCTTCCCATATATTTAGTTCTTGTTATTTTCCTCTAACATTGGTTTGTTGTTTTTAGTGTATGTTTTGCACTTTTCATAAAATTTATTTTCATGTATTTTATTCTTTTTAGTGTTATTATAAAAGGAATTATTTTCTGAATTTCATTTTCAGATTGTTCATTGAAGTGTATGGAAATACAATTGATTTTTGTATATTGATCTCATTTCCTATAACCTTGCTGAACTTTTTATTTGCTTTAGTCATATTTTTGTGTATTTCTGGGGATGTTTTACATAAAAGATCATGCCCTCTTCAAATAGAGATAGTTTTATTTCTTCCTTTCCAAACTGGTTTTTTTTGTTTCTCTCTCTCGCCTAATTCCCTGGTCAAAACCTCTGGTACATTATTAAATAAAAGTGGTGAAAGCAGGCATTCTTTTCTTGTCCTTTCTTTTTATAAAAATTCTTTATTATCTCTTTATTTATTTATTTTGGCTGCGTCAGGTCTTAGGTGTGGCATGCGGGATCTTCGTTGCAGGTTTTCTCTTCTCTAGTTGTGGTGCTCAGGCTCCAGGGTGCATGGGCTCTGTAGTTGTGGTGCCCAGGCTCTCTAGTTGAGGCGGGAAAGCTCAGTAGTTGTGGCACGTGGGCTTAGCTGCCCTGCGGCATGTGGGAATCTAGCTCCCCGACCAGGGATAGAACCTGTGTCCCCTGCATTGGAAGGCTGATTCTTTACCGCTGGACCACCAGGGAAGTCCCCCTTGTCTTGTTCTTGATCTTAGGGGGAAACCTTTTAGTCTTTCATCTTTAATATGGCATTAATTGTTTGTTTTGTGTAGCTGTCTTTTATCATGTAGAGAAAGTTTCATTCAATTCCTAGTTTAGTGAGGTTTTTTATTTTTATTTTTTTAAATTTAGTTTTGTGGTCACGCTGTGTGGCATGTGGGATCTTAGTTCCCCAACCAGGGATTGAACCCATGCCCCCTGCAGTGGAAGCACAGAGTCTTAAACACTGGACTGCCAGGGAAGTCCCAATTTTGTTTTGTTTTGTTTTAATATGAAAGGGTGTTGGGGGTTTTCAGAGGCTTTTTCTGTATCTGTTGAGATGGTCATGTAGTTTTTGTCCTTTATTCAATTACTAAGGTGTATTACATTGATTGGATTTCTTCTGTTGAACCATCTTCCATTTCTGGGATAAACCTCAATTAGTCATGATGTATAATTCTTTTTATATTTTGCTGAATTTTGTTTACTACTATTTTGTTGAAGGTTTTTTTCATTCATATCCATAAGGCAAATTGACCTGTAGTTTTATTTTCTTGGGATATTTTTGTAAGGCTTTGGAATCAGGGTAACATAACAGTGACTTCATAGGATAAGGTGGTCAGTATGCCCTCCTCTTATTAATTTTTTTTTTGGAAGAGTTTTTGAAGAATTGATGTTAACTCTTCTTTATTCATTTTATAGAATCCATCAGTGAAGAAATCTTGTCCTGGACTTTTCCTCATGGGTAGTTTTTATTATTATTATTATTACTATTTCAATCTCTTTATTTTTTATAGGTCTATTCAGATTTCCACTTCTCATTTGGACATTTTTAATAGTTCATATCTTTCTGGGAATTTTATTTAGGTTATCTAATTTATTGATGTGCAATTATTCATAGTATTTCCTTATACTTCTTTTTAATTTCAGTGAGGTTGGTAGTAGTGGCCCCTGTTTAATTTCTGATTTTAGTAATTTTAGCCCTTTTTTTTTCTATTGACCAGTTTAGCTAAAAGTTGGTTCATTTTTTGTTCATCTTCTTAAAGAACCAATTTTTGGTTTAATTGACTTTTTCCCTACTGATTTTCCATTCTCTATTTTATTTATTTCTGCTTTAGTATTTCTTTCCTTCTTCTTGTTTGGGGTTTAATTTGCTCTACTTTTTTTTTCTTTTTTTTTTTTTTTTGTATTTTTAAGGTGGAAGGTTATTGGCTTGAGATTTTTCTTCCTTTTTAACGTAGGTGTTTACAGCTATAAATTTTCCTTTAAGAACTTCCTTAGCATCGCATCGCCCTGTAAGTTTTATTATGTTGTGTTTTATTTCTTTCATCTCAAAGAATTTTCTAGTTTCTCTTGTGATTATTTCATATTTAATCCATTTTTTATTTAGAAGTGTCTAAATAAAAAATCCACATGTTGGTGAATTTTCCAAATTTTCTTCTATTATTAATTTCTAATTTTATTCTTTTGCCATTAGAGAACACACTTTTTGTGACTTTTCAATCTTTTAAAATTATTTTAAAAGCTTATTGTATGGCCCAATATGTGATTAGTCTTGGAGAATGTTCCATGTGCACTTAAAAAGAATGTGTATTCTATTGTTGCTGGATTGAGTGTTCTACAGATGTCTATTAGGTCCAGTTGTTTTATAATGTTGTTCAAGGCTTCTATTTCCCTATTGATCTAATTATTATATCTATTATTGAAAATGAAGTATTGAAGTAGAAATTCTCCCCTGACTTCCAATTTCCCTATCTCCTTTCTGTAATCTATTTTTCTCCAAACATTTATTGCCATCTGATAATTTGGTAGTTTACCTTCTTACTGATGATTTTTCCAACAAGATGCCAGCTCCATAATGGCTCTTAGGTCTGTTTAGTTCTTTTCTTCATCTTCATTGGCTAGAAGAGTGCCTGGTACATAGTAGGTATACAATAAACAGGTGATGAATGAATAATGGTTTCTTACATTTTCACACTACCCTCTGGAGGTTGAACTATGATAAGACTTTTAAACTATAAATTACTATAGAAAGGTTAGTATTAGCTAGATAGTATTTAGATCTATTGAAAAGAGCATCTGTGATGAGGATAAATTGTGAACTGCTGCTAGAATAGAAAACAAAACCAACTGAGCATTCCTGGTGCTGCCTGTGGGTCTGAGCCCAAACATCAGGACCCCTGCTCTCTGGACCTTGACACCTCTCTTGTCATTCCCAGAAACATGGGTTTGACACATTGATATGTCCTACCAGTCACAAATTATACATTTATCTTGTAAGTCTGCCTTCTTGTTGTCACTTAAATATTTGCAGTGCACCCCTCCCCACTTAAGACGTTGACCTTGATGTCCCCAGCTGGACTCCATCCCCACCTGCTTCTTTGCTGGCTGGTTCCCACCCACCCTCCATGTCCCAGCTTATACGTTAGTCTTGCAGAAGCCTCTCCAACTGCCCCATCTAACCTGCCCCCTACTTCCTCACTATCTTATCATCATGTGTGTTTTGTTCCTAGCGCACACCTCTAAAACACAACTTGTAGTTACTTCACTTACTTATTGGTTTACATGTTTATCATCTGTTTTCACAGAGTGGAATGCAAGCTCTATGAGATCAGAGACACTGTTTCAGTGCCTGGCCATTTGCATTAGCTCAATAACTATTTATTAAATCATTGAATGAACCCAGGCCTTCAGAAATGATTCCTTGTTATACACCAGTGTTACAAAACACTTTGCTTCCTGCAAGTGACTTTTAAAAAATTTTACTGAAGTATAGTTGATTTACAATGTTGTGTTAATTTCTGCTGCACAGCAAAGTGATTCATATATATATATATATATATATATTCTTTTTCACATTCTTTTCCATTATGGTTTATTTTAAGATATTGAATATATTTCCCTGTGCTATACAATAGGACCTAGTTGTTTATCCATACTATATATAATACTTTGCATTTGTTAATCCCAAACTTCCAATCCTTCCCTCCCCACCCTCCTTTGCAATCACAAGTCTGTTCTCTATGTCTGTGAGTCTGTTTCTGTTTCGAAGATATGTTCATTTGTGTCATATTTTAGATTCCACATATAAGTGATATCGTGTGGTATTTGTCTTTCTCTTTCTGACTTACCTCACTTAGTATAATAATCTCTAGGCCCATCCATGTTGCTGCAAATGGCATTGTTTCACTCTTTTTTATGGCTGAGTAATATTCCATTGTATATATGTATATATATGCCACATCTTCTTTATCCATTCGTCTATGAATGGACACTTAGGTTGCTTCCATGTCTTGGCTATTGTACATAGTGCTGCTACGAACACAGAGGTGCATGTATCTTTTTGAATTAGAGTTTTGTCTGGATATAAGCCCAGGAGTGGGATTGCTGGATCAGATGGTAGCTCTATTTTTAGTTTTTTGAGGAGCCTCCATACTGTTCTCCGTAGTGTCTGCACCAATCTACATTCCCACCAACAGTGTAGGAGGGTTCCCTTTCTCCACACCCCCTCCAGTATTTGTTATTTGTAGACTTTTTAATGATGTCCATTCTGACTGGTGTGAGGTGTAGTTTTTATTTGCAATTCTGTAATAATTAGTGATGATGAGCATCTTTTCATGTGCCTATTGGCTATCTATGTGTCTTCTTTGGAGAAATGTCTATTTAGGTCTTCTTCCCATTTTTTAATTGGGTTTTTTGTTTTTTTGTTATTGAGTTGTATGAGCTGTTTGTATATTTTGGAAATTAAGCCCTTGTCAGTCACATCATTTGCAAATATTTTCTCCCATTCTGTAGGCTGTCTTTTCATACTGTTTATGGCTTCCTTTGCTGTGCAAAAGCTTGTAAGTTTGATTAGCTGCAAGTGATTATGAATGTTGATATCTATGCCCAGAATATGGAGGAATTGTGGTGTCTCTGTATCTTTTTATTAATATTTCTCCTTATTATAGAGATTGTATTCTAGATGTAAAAACAAAACAAAGCTGCAGAAATGTATAAAACATAAAAAAAATCCTATAACACTATCCTCTAAAAATAACTGTTTATTGGCAATCCTTCCAGATTAAAAATGAGATCATCTTATGTAAACAAATTGAATCTTGTTTTTTTAATTGAATATTGAACATGTTTTCATGTTGATATTTTGTGACAGACTTCATTCTTTCCAATAAAATTTTATTGTGTGGAATTTACTATAATTTCCTTAAACAACTTACGAATCCTCAACTCTTCAGTGTCTTTTCCAACACAGTCATCTGATCTGTGTGTCTTTGCTAGACTATGTCGAACAAGCATTGGAAACATGTTTTCAGAGAAGGACCAAGAACAAAAGTCACAACTCGGGTAAAGCTCCCTCCATTCTCCCGTTTCCCTGGAGTAGAGGCAGCAGAGAGCAAGGGCATCTCAGATGTATGAGACATGTCAGGAAGACATGATTCATTTAACCATGTGCCTGGTTAAATTATGAAACTTGTAGTGGTTCTCTGGACCTTTCTTTTGATGCTAGAGATTTAGATCAATGTTTCCCAAACCCTTCATAAGAGAGCTTGTGGAAGAGATGGAAATCTGAAGTAGCTCTTCAGAGGTTTTCTGTGAAGTTTCTGCAGTTTCCCTAGTGAGGTGGTTAAGAGTATGGGCCCTGGCATCATTTTTTCTGGGTTGTTCTGCTACTTTCTGACTATGTGGCCCTGGAGGGCCAATGTGTACTGAAGTCTGAGAAGCAAAAACCTGGATGTTTTTATTGGGTCAAAAGTCTTCAGTTTTAATTCAAGCTATTTGGGTGTTTCAGAGACACAATCTCCCCTTTTTCAGAGACAGTGCAGTCATTCTTTTAAATAAGGCTTAATGTTGGTACAAGCAAGGAAGTTGAAGTTGGTACAGGGCCAGAAGCTCCCATATTTATACATAGCAATCTGATCTCCTGGTGTCCAGGAGAGCAGGCATAATTTCAAGTCTGATTTTAAAATTTCACCTGTTTCCAAGATTGTAAAATAGTTGGGAGGTTGTTACTGAGTAAATAATTCATTTTACATAGAATATCTAGCCAGTGAAACCTTATTTAACAAATACCTTTAAGGCAACATTTCTCCAACCTGGTGTCAAAGAACAGGAGTAGTGTGAGATGTTCAGTAAAAAACGATTTTCCTGCTCAGAAAAGTTTCTGCAGCATTGAGTTCTCAGGGTTCACCTTGAGATTCTCAGTGAGCTTTAGTATATCTCTCTCTGAAGAATTGTGCAGAAAAACGAGGAAAATAGTGTCTGGGTCTGAGTTCCTTGAGAAACAGACCAAGAAATAAGGTTTCACTTGCAAGTGGTGGTTTGGGAGCAATGCCAGAAAGCTGTTTGGGAGCCGGGAGGGAGACAAGAAAGGGAGGAGCCACAAAGCACTGTGATTGACAGGCTCCTGCAGCGGGGACCAGGCTGGCTGGAGACCTCCAGGGAAGGTGCAGGTGACCTCAGCGGAGGAAGAAAGCATGCTGGTTAGCCTCCCGTACAGTCCATCACTGCCCGTGATGCTCCTGCGCTGTCACTCCCTAGCTTTTCTGACCTGGGCTGCATAAGCCAAGGGAACACCCCAGGCACTGAGCTGCGTGCTCTGCAGAGGAGGCCATGACGTGCACTCGACAAACAGGTGCTGTGTGGTTGCAAGGTTGGGGGGCACCCCCTTCTCCCTTACACTCAGGATTTCTCCAATTTCACCATACAGTGTCTTTCCCTCTCTCTCCCTTGGGCATCTTTCTTCCCTCTTTTCATAACATCTACTAACATTATATTGAACCAATGGTTTGTAGAATACTCTTGGGAATTTTTAGTTTTAGGTTATCATTTTCCACCCTTTTTTGTCTCTCCAGATCTGTAGCATAACCAGGAAATGGGGGGTCCACAAGATTTGCTTTTATTAAAGAATATCTGGGCTTCCCTGGTGGCGCAGTGGTTAAGAATCTGCCAGCCAATGCAGGGCACATGGGTTCGAGTCCTGGTCCAGGAAGATCCCACATGCCGCGGAGCAACTAAGCCCGTGTGCCACAACTACTGAGCCTGCACTCTAGAGCCCGCGAGCCACAACTACTGAAGCCCGCGCGCCACAACTACTGAAGCCCATGCACCTAGAGCCCATGCTCCGCAACAAGAGAAGCCACCGCAATGAGAAGCCCATGCACCGCAATGAAGAGCAGCCCCCGCTCACAGGAACTAGAGAAAGCCTGCGCGCAGCAACGAAGACCTAATGCAGCCAAAAATATTAAAGAAAAAAAAAAGATGGTGATAAGATTTTTTATTAAAAAAAAAAAAAAGAGTATCTGATGGGCAAGCATGCCCAGGTTGACATGCTTTCCTTAGAGGGAATTCCATGATGGTCCAGTGGTTAGGACTCTGTGCTCTCACTGTCAAGGGCCTGGGTTCCATCCCTGTTCAGGGAACTGAGATCCTGCATACGGTGCGGTGCAGCCAAAAAAAAAAAAACTTTCCTTAGAAAATGTCTCAGGCCGTTGCCTGTTACAGTTACTGTGGCTGTGTAACAAGCCATTCCGCTTAGCCATTCCACTAAGTTGTGTAATTTAGTGGTTTAAAAAGTGAAATAGATTAAGCTCCCGGAGCCTGTGGGTCAGAGATTCAGACAGGGCACCGTGGACACGGCTCGCCAGCTCTGTGATATTGAGGCTGTAGATGGAAGGTGGAAGGAGCCTCACTCACATGGAGAACTGGGACGACAGCGGGGGCTCCTGCGCATGCCCAGCCCCCGGGGCTCCTCCAGCGCAGCGGCCTCAAGGCAGGCCGGCTTCTTACACGGGGGCTCAGGGCTCCCCTGGTGCAGGTCCCAAGAAGAAGATCCATATGGAATCGTGTCACCTGGTATGACCTTGCCTCAGACGCCGTGCACCATCAGTTCTACCACATTCCCTGTTGAGGAGGTTTCACAGGTGTGCGTGGTGTAGAGGGAGGACACACGGCCCCATGGAGAAGAGCAGCGTGGAGAGGGGACAGGCAAGGGTGCAGCCCACGCCGGCCAGGAGTCCCGGCTGCTGGCGAGACGGACTTCTCCGGCGTTTCTGGAAATGTCCCCTTGTCCACATCCTTGCGTCCACATCCCTGTGCCACGTTGCATTCTGTGCAACACAAGAGGAGACATTCCTCCCCTACTCCCGGAGGCCAGAGGTGCCTCCGCACCTGGTGTGATACTGCTCACAGCAGGTGCTAAGGTATGTGTTTTGAATGAGTGAGTACATTGCCTCTCACTTGATTTTAACGTCACTTATGAGGAGGGAGGGGAAGGAGAAGCAGTGAAAACGTCCAGGTTCGTGGATGCCATCAGCTTTCCCTCGATGTCCCTCACCCCTCGTGACACCCATGGGGCAGGTGCAGTCTGTACCGCCATTTGATGGGTGAGGGAACTCTTGGCCAGAGGGTCCGAATGCCACGGCCAACAGCGCACAGGTGGCGAGAGGGACAGGAAGGCAGGTGTTCCTGGCAGAGGGTCCAAGCTTTTGCATCCCTGGCCCTTCTTCCCTCGGAAGGATGGGGAAGCAGAGCCCCGTAGAGTTTTATTTCAAACCCCAGCCCTCTGATCTCCTCCAATGAGTGGTTCAGAGATGGCGGAGAGGCTGGGTCACCCTCCTCCACAGCCCTCCACGCAGGGATGACGACTCCTGTCCTGTGTGACCGTCTCCCGCTTCCCTCTGCATGCCGCGTGATGCGGAGTCTTAGCCCTTCAACTCAATGTGCAGGAACTTGGCTTTGTATTCACGTTTTGCTCAGGCAACAAATTCATTTCCCCGTAGCTGAAGCCATTTGCCCTGCCAAGCTATCTTAGTGCCCCTGGGACACGGGGAAAGGCCCCCACTTCAGCGCGTTTGGGTCGCAGCCTGGGAACAGCTGTTCTGAATGCCCCTCGACCTGACCTGCTTCAGCTGAAGGCCTCATCTGTCCCTTCAATGAACTGCTACTATTTTAAGATTGAAAGAGTTTTACGAGATTTAAGAAGTTTATAGTTTTAGACTGAGTAAGATTGAGCACGAAGAATTCACTTGAACATTTTCAAGAGAATTCTTACACGAGGCCCGTAAATTCTGAGACAAGGCAGCCACAGATTCCAACAGAACTGATCTGCACGAAACTCCCTCTGAAACCTCCTCTCTGGTGAGCTCTGGAAAATATTTGCCGCCCACAACCCGGGGGGACGGCAAACATCCCCGCCAGGACTGGGGCTGGGCGCCACGGGCTGGCACAGCTGCAGCCATTCCGGTTGGCCCCGGCCTGCGGCCTGTCACAGGGTGTTTACCTGAGGATGAATTTCGAGGCCATAGGGCCCGACTGTGTCTCGAGGTCAGAGGAAAATGTGCGCAGCTATTTTAAAGCTGGGGGCTGGTCATCTTGTCCACAGCCTGCCACTCAAAAGGACAAACAGGCTCACCTAGGGAGGGGACACTGTCCAAACAAGGCCCATGACACTTCAGAAGCTGCCTTCAGACTGAAAAGAAAGAGGGACAAAGGGTCTCCCATGCGCCTGCGGAGAGGGGCACATACAACCCCAGGGGGCATGGTGCCGCCACATCCCTGTCCGGGGGCGGGGCGTTGGGGGGACTTGAGAGAGAGCCCGATGGGGACTCCAGGGGCACACCCACGTCTATGGCACATGTGCACACAGATGCACACATGTGTGCGTGCTCACATTCATACACACGCACAGATGGACACGCAGTCACATCCATCATACACCTACACTCACACACGTGCACACAGATGTGACCGCACACGCACAGGCATGCATGCAAGTACACACACGGGCACACACAACTCACAGACAACTCACCAGCAACACACACGCTCACCATCAGCTCTCATGCTCATGAACATACACCCACACTCACCCATACACACCTGTACACCCACACAGACACCTGTACATGCACATCTTCACACGCAGTGCACACGCACACAGGCACACTCACACAGCCCTCACATTTGAACACTTGAGCACAGGGTCTCAGGGTCTCTGAGCCTTCTCAGAAGGTTGGGCATCTCCGGCCGTGGACGCCTCCTGGAGCCCAGGTGGCCTGGCGGCCCATGCTCCCTTGGACGCTGAGTGGAGTTTGGGTGGAAGCAGGTTTCTGCTCTCCCTCCTCCAACCTCTGTGTGGAGCATGGAGACTTCTGCGGTGTCTCTGCGGCTGCCTGGGAGCTGCGGGCGGATTCTCCTTGGTAGGGTGAACCTTCATGTCCAGGTTCACGGACTCCGGAAGTTCGTGAGCAATTTGCCTTTTCCTGTTTGATTACCTGTATTTTGTCAGCTGAAGTTTGTCCTGTGCAAACCGGCTCCCTCTCAGCATCCTTCCCTCCTTCCCAGGTGCTCTACAATGATGGAGGTTGAAGTCACCTGCTTGTCTCTAACCTCCGGTTGTCTTGAAAAAGGCAAGCCTAGCAAATATGCACAAGACTCACCACAGGGAGCTTCGGATACAGATGGTGAGTCCGGGCCCTTTTCCTGTATCATCTGGAAAACAATGTATTTTTGGACATTTAAATTATTGGTACTGCACAGAATATTACAATAATTTTTGTTAAAATTAAAAAGTATTAACACTTCTTTTTCAACCAATCGTATCATTTTAATGTTCCCATAAATCCTTTCAGGTCTTATTCATATGATCAAATAATAAAGTAACTGGAGTTTTTTTTTTTAAACAATCCACATTCAAGTTCTTCTCTGAATCCCTGGGTCCTAACCCTTATTCTCCAGAATAATCAGACACCCTTCGAAGTAAATGTTGATGCCTTTGGAGCAGGCGGTAAAACTGAAGAAATTGAAAGGAAGGTCCACACAAGATTCAGTCTTTTTGTGTGTGTGATAAAATACATGCCGCATAATCTTAGTCATTTTTAAGTGTATAGTTTAGTGGTACTAGGAATATTCACATTATTGTGCAACCATCACCACCATCCGTTTCTGGAAACTTTTTGTGTTGTAAAACTGAAACTCTGTCCCCACTAAATGCTAACTCCCCATTCATCCCTCCCCCAGCTCCTGGCAATCATGATTTTACTTTCTGTCTCCGTGAATTGGACTATTCTAGATACTTCTGTACCTGGCATAGTATGTATTTATTCTTCTGTGACTGACCTATGTCAATAGGCATAATGTCTTCAAGGTTCATCCATGCGGTAACATGAATCAGAATTTCTTCACCTTTTGGCTGCTGTCAACACTGGGGTTCATAGTCTTTTTAAAAGACCTTATAACTCTAGATTTCGTGTTAAATTGCCCCTCACTTGGCTGTTCAGAGTCTTAGTTTCTGTATCTGTAAAGTGGCTTGACCAAGGCCACACAGAAGTGGGGCCATGAGCCAGAAGTGACACCAAGTTGTCTCTGGCTCAGAAGAGCAGTTCAGAGCAGCCCCAGCAGGACCCAGGGACACAAAGGGCTTATTTCAGGAACCCCTTAGCCCTCAGCCATGCTCAGCAGGGCAGCCCTGGGCCTTCAGTGGATTTGTCAGGCAGGTTGCCAGAAAGAGGCAGATCCCCGGGGGCCCCGTTCTTAGTGGGTCATCAGATACCAGTCGGTGTGAATTGGGTGAAAGTGGAATTTCTCCAGCTGGAGTCCCTCAGCGTGCGCACACACACACACACACACACACACATCAACACCTGAGAGACCAGTTCTTCCTAGTAGAGGCAACAAGGACCCCAAAAGAGAGAGCTCAGCCCCAGAGGTGGACGAGGCCCCATGGCTGGCAAAACTTGAGAGCCGGGAACTGCACGGCCACAGGGATTATTGAATGAAGAGCTTCCAAAATTCAAGTCCATCATAATCAGGAATGTTTATTTCCTGTTTTGCCGTGTTGATGGTTCTAATTTCACATATGGATATTGTATTTGGAAAAAGAAGCATTGTTTATTTCTTAAGGCATTAAATTAGGGGGGAAATGCATTTAGAAAATGTAAACATACATGCAAAAATCGATACCTGTTTTATTCTCCTCCCGCAAAGGGCAACATAAAATAAAATTAATCTTGGGGGAAATACAGAGAGCAAAACTTACACCCCCTCCTGTGTGCCCTTCCTGTCTGGCCACCACGCATTTCTAAAGTCTTTCTTAAAAGATGCTTGTTTTTTTTTTTTTCACTTCCAAGACCCTTTTTTTAAAACTTTTTAAAAATTTTATTGGGGTAGAGTTGATTTACAATGTTGTGATAGTTTCAGGTGTACGGCAAAGTGAGTCAGTTATACATATACATATATCCACTTTTTTTAAGATTCTTTTCCCATACAGGTTATTATGGAGTATTGAGTAGAGTTCCCTGTGCTATACAGTAGGTCCTTATCAGTTATCTATTTTGTATATAGTAGTGTGTATGTGTCTGTCCCAATCTTCCAATTTATCCCTCCCCCCACCTTAGCTCCTGATAACCATAAGTTTATTTTCTACATCTATAACTCTTATTTCTGTTAAAAAAAAAAAAAAAGACCCTTGGAGGACAGAGAAGGAGAGGGAGAACTTCTTACTCTCCTAGGAAACAGGAAGGTAGGATGCTGGGTCCCCACAGCAGAAGTGACTGGGGCTTTCTCCCCAGCCTCGGGCGCCCCTCCCCCTTCACCAGCAGTCAGCTGGGAGAGAGAACCATCTAGGTGGGTTTGTAAACAGCAGATCTTCCGAGAGGGAGGCCTTTCATCTCTGCCCTAGAAATCCTCCCATCAGAGGATTATCACAGTTAACGCATGTCTGGCCCCCTTCTCAGCAATTCTGATATAATTGTTTGGGGATGGGGGCTGGACACAGGAGTTTTGACAAAGCTCCCATGTTATTTTAATGTGCAGCCTCTATTAAGACCCATTTTCTTTAGGTGAGGGGAAACCCAGGCCTCCCATGGGGGAGGGTTCCCCGCACCAGCGAGGTGGGGCAGGAGGGTCCTAGTCCACGTTCTGTAAACTCAGCTCTCCTCCAACTCCCAGGGGAATCAGGACTCAGAACCAGACTGACTCTGGCCCCCAGTGGACAAGATCTCAGGAAGGGAAACGAACCTATTTCCTGTGGAGGCAAAACCTATATAGGCTGGTGAACTAACAAATAATCTTAAATTCTCCCAGTTTTTTTAAAGAAATGAGTAACAGTGACGGCCGTGAACCTCCCACCTCGTGTACCTGCATTAGCCCCACCCCTGGCTGAAAGGTCTCCCCACCCTCCCACCCCCGGCTGTTCCTGGGTGAAGTGGCAGCAGCGCACGAGGGGCCCACGTGCTGTCAGCCGAGCCTGGGGGGGATTTTGCAGCTCTGCTCCCCCTGGCTAATGGCCCCCCTCGGTCCTCTCCCACCTGCAAGACTGGGTGCCAGCTCTGGGATTTATCCTCATCTACGGGGAGGAGAAAGGAGGGGACTAGTTACTCTAACGGGAAAGGTCCTTTCTTTCCTTACATCACTCTGAAGGGTCGCATTTGGTACCTGGACCTGGACAGCTGGAGACAGTTACAAAATGAGTGAAAACCAGCTCAGATGAGGAAGGACAGAGCTGAAGAGATGCTCATTCCTCGTTGGGCCTTCTCAGTGCTCACTGGCTTAGAACCACATCTGAAAATGACAGCAAAGTATAGAAGGAATTTGTAAAGATAAGAGGATGCACTGCCAAAGGGGATTCAGGTGATCCCTTCCAGAACTTTCCAGCTAGCTCTTCGGAAAGCCACTCAAGGACTAATTAGAGCAAGTAAAATAACAAGAGTTATAGACGGCTATGTTTGCTAATGCCTACCATTGCCAGGGACTGTGCTTTATCTTTGTTATCTGATTTAAGATTTCCATGAATATAGCAAGACCAGCAATATTGTCCCCACTTTACAGATGAGGAAGCTGAGGCTCAGAGAGGCTGATTCATTTGCCCATGGTCACGCAGTCACTAAATGCAAGCCGTGGATTCCAACCCAAGCCTGTTTGATTTGAGGCTGTATGACCTCCAGTATCAACCATCATTTCTTCATCAAAATATCTCCTATTTGGCATCCTCACTGCTGCCCTCCCCCCTACTCTTACTAGCGGTACCTGGGTTACAATTCATTTTGCACAGCAGTGTAGGGTGCAGTGTTACCAGAACAGTCTGCTATTCAATACCCTTCTCCGTATCTAAGGGATGAAGTCCTGGGTGTATCACCCTCAAGCCCAGTACAATAATTCTCCAAGGAAACGGCCTAAGCAGGTACACATTCCTGACCCTGGCCTTTCTCTCCTGGGCCCCCTCCTGAAACCCTCCCTCCTTGTTACTTATTGAGCGCCCGCCTGTCCTTCAAGGGGCCGTGTGGGGTCACGACAATCACGGACTCCAGAGTCAGCCAGACCCTGGGTCATTCATTAGCTCCGCAGTGGGGCTATGGGGTCATGAATGCCAGACAGAAAACACAAAGGACCAGAAGATGCTTGATATTCAATAAATCAGCATCTTGAAAATTGAGTCACATCCAAGGAGTGAGTCAGGGCCAGAACTTTTCTGTTGACTTGGACTCCGTCCTTCCAAGCTCCGTTTCTTGTCCGAGTTGAAGTGTTCTTCTTTTGCTTCCCCTCCCCCAACACTTGCTCTGAAATTCCTGGTTCCTTCCAGCTGGGATCTCACTGTAGAGTATTCCCTTCTCCTCCAAATGCTTCAACTCTGAAGCAAATGAACTGTAAATTCTTGAAGACAGCTTCCTAGTGGCTTTTATGCTTTTTTGGACATTGTACTAGGTACACAGTGGGTTAGTAAGAACATTCTGGCCTCTGATTCATCGAAACAGTTATTTTCGGGCTCTGTTGGAACAAGAGAGACTCCAGAAGGTGACTGCAGGCAGTGCTGGGCTGAGTGCTTACGGGAAGGCTCAGATGCTTGGTGCTAACGCAGCACACCAGGACCTGCAGGATCTTCCACACCAAGGGTGAAAACCCACCACATGCACACATCACACCCCAGCCTCAAAGCAGGGACGTTCGCCTTGCTGCCTTTCATACCCAGGAACAACTTGATTAATACAGATGATAGGATACATCAAAGTAGTAATTTTCCAGCCTGTGGAGAAGAAGAGCTCCGGGGAGAAGCAGAGCAGAGCTTCTTGGGAAGCTCTTGTTCCCAAGAGCCTAAAAATCATACCAAGTGTGGCCTGTGGGCTGAGTGACACTATGCTTCCTAACCAATATGTACTTCACCGAATTTAGGGTGCCACGGGTTGTAAACTCATCAGTATTTATGTGCACTAGAAAATAAATGCTGACATTAAATTATCAACACAATGGCTAAGACTTCCTCAGTGGTCAAGAACATGGCACTATTATAAATAGTAAAGTCTAACACAAAAAGCATGCTTTAAAATTGATAAAATATTTTATGCACTATTTTTCGAGTTATAGTAGACATCTCCTTAAGGCAGATTTAGTAAAGTTCAAATTTATTTTAAAATGTTAACTGAACTCATGGTGACATTTTCCATTGTTCAACGGCTGCAAAAAATACACCTACAAAACACTTTTAAGTGTTTTGACCTTAAAAGAGACCTTCATTTTCAACAATGTTGAAGCTGTCTAGAGGTTCCTGTGAAAAATCATTATCTCTCAGGGAGCAGATCAAGATTGGAGGATGGTCCCAGAGGGGCTGTTAATTAGAGACAATCAGTAAGGGATCAGGTCTTTCAGGAAGTGTGGGTGTCTCGCTCTGATCTCGTTAAGCTCCAAAGTGAATACACTGTAATTTCTGCCAAAATCACAGAACAGCAACAAACTATATTAAGAAATGTTACCCCTGGGGAGTGAAGAACACAATACATTCCCTGTCAGAGATCAAAGTATTTCCTGAAACATGAATCCATGATCATATTTTAATCTCACGAGTCTGACCAGAAATTCCACTTGGGCGACTTCTGCTTCATGACTACTTGTGTGCTGATGGACATTCAGAGAGGGTTTTGCACACACAGCCTGGACGTGAAGCCCACCCAGAAGACTGGGAGTCACACGGGCACCTTCGGGAAGCCGTGCGAAATTCTTAATGACCATGACTTGTGTTTCCACAGCTTAGTTTTTGAGGCCTGAAGGACTGAGTCTCAAATACTGAAATATCGATTGACATCGAAAGATCAAAGCATGAAGTAGCTGCAAAGGAACACACCAGCAGTGACGCGATCATTTGAAAACACCAGCCTCAGAGAATTTGATGGGATTTTGTGGACGTCTTGGCATCAGAGACTTAGCCATGCTTAAGACCATGGCTCCTGAGTCTGC
Source organism: Physeter macrocephalus (assembly GCF_002837175.3). Classification (NCBI taxonomy): domain Eukaryota; kingdom Metazoa; phylum Chordata; class Mammalia; order Artiodactyla; family Physeteridae; genus Physeter; species Physeter macrocephalus. Next base: position 42,367,673 of record NC_041227.1, on the reverse strand, counting down.
ATTCTGGTTCCTCAAAGGCAATGGTGGGCCCCTCGTCTGCCTGTGTCACCTCTACACTTAGGCCACTGCCCTGCAGAGGGACCCCCTTCTCCCTTAGCCAGACAGCCTCACGGGGCGTGAACCCCAGAGGCATCCTCATCTTCAGAATATCTTCCTTTTTCCACAAATCGGGGTCTCAGAACCCAAAGGTCAGCTGTGAGGTCTGTGTGACCAGATTCGTCTCCTGGTGTCTGCTCTGGGCTGGAAAGGACAAGAGGCCCGGGGAGAGGCAGCAGTTAGGACTGCCCTTCTGTTAACAATTCAATGATCTGGAGGCCAGAGGAACAGATCATTCTATCTTTACTTTTCTTTTCAGTTCTAACCAGCTGTTTTCATGGTCTGTTTCTCTGGAGGCTTTGATGGGCCGGCCCCATTAGACTCACATCCACCCCTTTTCATCCTAACGCCCCAGAATAATTAGAAATTAGACTCAGGTCTCTTGACATCCAGTGACATTCGATTTTTCCTAAGTTTGCCAGAAAGATCATTTTACCCAAATTTGGGGGAAACTTGCCAGAAAGACATTGTTTTACAATGAATGGTTTCTTTGAACTGAAATTCTTGAAGGCAAAGCATTATTGAGGCCAGATACAAATGCACCTTGGGGTCCTTTTGGCTGGAAGTCGTCAGGCCCAGCAGACATGGTGGTCTGTCTGCCCAGGACCAGCGCTCAGAGGCCTGTTCCTCAGGGTCCGGGGGAGTGGACCACCTAAAACTAACGCCAAATGCTACATCCATTGCCCGGAGTTTGTGGAGTCCCTGCTACAAACAGAGCCAGCGCTAGTCACCTGGTGCTGACAATGAGTACTAAATAACGGGGGTCAGAACCAACCCACCTGGTTCCTGAGAGCATAGGGCATAGGCCCGCCCAGACCCTGCCTACAGCCCTGCCAGCCTCTTTCTGCCCCTGGACAGGGTACTCCGTGTACAACACACACATGTACTGGGGGTAACACCCTCACGTCCTGTCTGGCTTCTGTCTTTTTCCCATTTTGATGCATAAAATGCAGCTGGCCTTTGGTGTCTATGATTTTGTTCTGTTTGACATAATCTGGGCTGGGTCTCCTAGTTTCTTCTCTGTAGCTGATCCCTTCTAGACTGGCTCTGAAAAGGCCAAGCTCTCCTGTCCTGTCATCTGCAGTTACAGAGGAACTGAGCCCTGTGCAAAGGACCTGCAGGGGCAGACAGGCCAGGACGTCTAACATGCACCTCCCAGGCCTCCTTGGGAAAGAAAGTCTTTGTTTTCTGTGGAAACAGTCACTGGCTGTGAGCTGCCTCTGGCTTTGCTGCTCAGGGCAGACCTCGAATTTGTACTGTTTGGAGGAGCCAGCACGACACACGAGCCAATCCTGGGCCAACAGCAATTCCTTTCCCTGGGGCCAGAGCGGGCTGTCTGGCCTTGGCTTCTCGGGGCCCTGGCCAGCACTACCCACAGCCAGGCCAGTCCCAGCGGGTCCCAGAGGCCCGGGGTCCCCATATCATCACCTCATCAGCTCCCTGGGGTCTCAGACAAACACTGCCTTCCTAGTCAAGGAAATAATGTGCCCCTTGTGATGCAAAGCCCCCTGGGGGGGCCGCGAGGAGCTTCCTGACCCCACTATGAGCGCAGCTGTCCGCGGCTCCTCCCGCAAAGCAGCAGGACGGTGGGCCTGGCTGGGCTCAGGTGGGCAAACAGTGGTTCAGAAGGGAGAGCCCAGGGCGGGATGTGTATTCCCACCCCCCAGCCCCCCAGGAAGGTGCAGGCTCTGCGTGGCATAGAGATGCAGATTTCCTCTCCGCTTCCGGTGTCAAAGCCAGACCTGGTCGGAGGCTTTTCAGGGCTCACACCTGGGACCGCTCCTTCCAGGAGAGACTGCATTGACTTTTCAGGGATGTTGGCTGAACCCTGGCTCTGAGTGTCTTCAAGGAAAGCATCTTTTGGGGGGAGGGGGCTGGGGCTTTTGTGCCCACACCCCCCTCCCCCGCACCAGGACTACTCCTCCTGACATTCAAGGGCGCCTCTAATTTCCTTAGTGACCAATTCGTGTTTGAAGATTCCGGCCTCTGCCCCTCCTCCCTTTCACTACAGACACTTCTTAAAAACAAAACAGAACAAAACCTCTTCAACCTCTCCACAGTGATTGGCAAGATCCTGCTGTAGCTCCCTATTATCTGAGAATCAAAGTGAAGCTGATTCTCTGGGCAACACCCTGCCGCCCGCAGGTACCCCCACCCCGCACCAGACATCACTGTTTCAGGGCATTCCCCGCTGTCTCCTCACCAGCTTACACAGGCTCACTCCACGAGAACAGGATCGGGCCCGGCTGGCCTGCTGGTCCCGTTATCCACCTGGGCACTGCATCCCTTAGATTTGAATCCTGCTCTGTCCCTGGCACATCTTTTTAGGACTCTCAACAGGAATTTTTCTGCTGCCAGGCCCACCCATATCCTCCTTGTCGACACCAATGCCCCCGACCCCTGATTTCCACTCCCAAATAGCCACATCTGAGGCATTCTTCAAAGCTCTATTTGTCTTATTTTCTCCTTGCAGACTTTTCTAATAACCGGAGCCTGTGATTTTTCTTTTCATTTTCCTACACCCTGCCGCTTCTGCAAATTAGCATCCGATCATCTGTTTTATTTTTCGATCCTTTGTAACAAACAAGTTTGTCCTGTCTTATATCCTGGTACTGAACATTAGAAAAATGTATAAATATGCATACGTGTGTGACACAGGACAACACACAAGCAACTAGAAGCTGTATTGCTCACAATATTTTAGTGACTATGTCAAGTCTATTCAATTTGAATATGAGCTCCCAGCAGGGAGAAATGTAGTTTTTCTTTGGTGACCTGTGGCTCAAGAATATAATACATTATAAACTAATGTTGTTTATAAATTGAAGTGTAGTTGGTTAACAGTATTGTGTTAATTTTAGGTATAGTGACTCAGTTTTATATATGTGTGTGTATATATATATATATGTGTGTGTATGTACTTCAGGTTATTTTCCATTATAGTTTATTATAAGATGTTGAATATAGTTCTCTGTGTTATACAGTAAATCCTCGTTGCTTTTCTTTTTCTTTTTTTTTTTCTCGGTACATGGGCCTCTCCCGTTGCGGAGCACAGGCTCCGGACGCGCAGGCTCAGCGGCCATGGCTCACGGGTCCAGCCGCTCGGCGGCATGTGGGATCCTCCCAGACCGGGGCGCGGACCCGGTTCCCCTGCATCGGCAGGCGGACGCGCAACCCACAAACCCGTGTCCCCTGCCTCGGCAGGTGGACTCTCAACCACTGCGCCACCAGGGAAGCCCTGCTTTTCTATTTTATGTACAGTAATTTGCATCTATTAATCCCATACTCCTAATTTACCCTTCCCCCCTTCCCTCTCCCCTTAGGTAAACACAAGTTTGTTTTTTCTGTCTGTGAGTCTATTTCTGTTTTTTATATGGCTTCATTTGTATTATTTTTCAGATTCCACATATAAGTGATGTCATAAAATGTTTGTCTTTCTCTGTTTGACTTACTTCACTTAGGATAATATTCTCTAGGTCCATCCATGTTGCTGCAAGTAGCAATTTTTCACTGTTTTTTATGGCTTAGTAATATTCCAGTGTGTGTGTGTGTTTGTGTGTGTGTGTGTGTGTTTGTGTGTGTGTGTGTGTGTGTGTATTACATTGCATCTTCTTAAGCCAATTGTGTGTTGATAGGCACTTGGGTTGTTTCCATGTCTTGGCTACTATAAATAGTGCTGCTACGAACACTGGGGAAAGTACATCTTTTTGAAGTAGGGTTTTCTCTATATCTCTGGATATATACCCAGGAGTGGGATTGCTAGGTCATATCGTAATTCTATTTTTAGTTTTTTAAGGAACCTCCATGCTGTTCTCCATAGAGGATTCAAAAATTTACATTCCCGCCAACATTGTAGGAGGGTTCCCTTTTCTCCATACCCTCTCCAATATTTATTATTTGTAGACTATTTAGTGATGGCCATTCTGACCTGTGTGAGGTGATACCTCATTGTAGTTTTGATTTACATTTCTCTAATAATTAGCGATATGGAGCATCTTTTCATATGCCTGTTGGTCATCTGTATGTCTCCTTTGGAGAAATGTCTGTTTAGGTCTTCTGCCCACTTTTTGATTGGGTTGTTTGTTTTTGATATAGAGTTGTATGAGCTGATAAACTAGCATTTTTAATCCATTTGTGCTTTGGTTTTATATGAGAAGGGACTTTGATATGCAGTCGGATTTCCCTTCCAAACTCCACATTTTCTGCATATCACTGAATCTCCCAATCTGGATGTGACATGATCCATCCATGTGATGCTATTAATATGCTATTATTATTGGGGGGAAGGAAGGGTCATTCAGTGGTGCCAATCTGTGTGAACTGACTACATTTCCTAGCCTCCCTTGCAGCTAGATGTGATCATGTGACCAAGATCCACCAATGAAACGTGAGCTGAGGGGACAGACACAATTTTCAGGCCTGTGGATGGAACCCGCTCATGAATAACTCCTTCTCTCTCTGTCTGCTGGTTGGATATCAATACCCAGGGCGGGCGGCCTTGGACGTTCCACATTGAAGATGACTGAGCCACGGTGTGAACTAGAAACTTTCTGACCTCCAACCCTCCCTCCAGCACCTGTCAGCCCGGCTGCGTTTGGACTTCACGTGAGTAAGAAACAGCCTTCTGTTGTCTTGTGCCAACGTCACAGCAGCAGGGGGACCCTGAAGGCACAGCCACTGGAGAAATCCTATCTTGAAGGCAGCCAGGCCCCCGATGGTGCCCAGCCTGCAGAGCAGCGGGGCCAAACCCTGCGCCTCGTGGGGAAGGGGTGGGAGGCAATCCTCTTGCGCCAGCAAATCTGGGAGGGCTACAGGAGGGGGTGGTAGGTGCTAGAAGGTGGGGTGGTGAGGAATCGGCAGGTGTCTCTCCCCACCCAGTCAGGGCAGCCCCTGTACCAGGCAGGCAGAAACAGAAGCCAGGGGGGGTCTCTGATTGGACACCCAGGCAGGGCAGAAGGCAGGGCGGGAAGGAGACTGAGTGACACCAGCATGTTGTGGGAAGGGATGCAGGACCCCAGCCCCTCCCTCAACTCCGCATCACCCAGAGTGCAGGTGGCCGGTGTGGGTCCTGCTCCCCACCCACTGTTGACGAGAGTTTGGAAAATTCTTCTGTTGAGCAACTGAATGGCCTTTGAGACAAGGTCTCCCATCTTGACATTGTTGTGGTGGGCTTCCCCAGGGAAAAATCGGGGTCGCTGTTTAAAAAGTACCAACTCATAGCAACTTGCTTCCTCTGTACTCTTATCAGATCATTCCATCCTGCAGATGGCTCACTGTGTACCGCTAAAAGGACTCCTGAAATATAACCATAGTAGTATTACCATATGTAAAAATAATGAACAGTAAGTGCTCAATATCAATAAATATTCAATTAGTGTTCAAATTTCCAATTGCCTCATAAATGTCATTTCTCTGCAGTTTCTTTGAATTAGGAATCAAATTATTTCTACATGTGGCAATAGGTTAATAGGTTTTCAAATTCTCCTTTAATCTACAAGGTCTCTCTCTCTCTCTCTCTTTCCCTCCCCTTTGCAGTGCATGTACACATTGTCTTTCCTGTAGGAGGGCTACCTTCCTAGACTCTGTGCAAGGGACACACATGCTCAGGCCTTCTGCCCCAAGTTCAGTCAGTGCCTTTCAGGGCATTCCCCCTGGAAAGTGACATAGAAGAGGGACAGTCCCACCCAATAAAGTCCATAGAGCTTGCCCACCCCCATGACGATTAAACCAGCTGGACAGAGTGGCTGAGGCCTCATGCTTGGATATAAAAAGGCAATCACATCCTTGGCTTTCTCAGAGGTGCCAGTGCCCAGATGCCATGGGCCAGGATGCCTCTTAGAGGACAATTTTACACTTTATTTGCTAATTCTTAACAATATTACATAAGAAGTGAAAAAATAGAACAAAATAAAGGCATACCGTTATACATATTAAGTAATTAAAGATTCTCTCCTTGCTGACTCTGCAGATGGCCACCTCCCCCCACCCCAGTTGTCTATTTGTGAATCGTGGGAGAGAATTCATTAGGAAGACTGGACATTCTGCATGGTGAGTGCTCACGCACGGGGACTGCTTGGTCAGCCCGTCCTGAAGGATTTTTTTTTTTTTTTTTTTGCGGTACGCAGGCCTCTCACTGCTGTGGCCTCTCCCGCTGCAGAGCACAGGCTCCAGATGCACAGGCTCAGCGGCCAGGGCTCACGGGCCCAGCCGCTCCGCGGCATGTGGGATCTTCCCAGACCGGGGCACGAACCCGCGTCCCCTGCATCGGCAGGTGGACTCTCAGCCACTGCGCCACCAGGGAAGCCCCGTCCTGAAGGATTTTATGCCAGGTATAAGCCAAGGTGAAATAAGTGCCAGGCCAGGGACTTGGATCAGCCCTAGAGAATGAGCCACCTTCTTACAGGTTTGGGGACAGGTAAGCATGAATCCACCAAAAGACAGAAACCTCCTGGGTACAGGAGGGGTGAAGATTTAGGGTGAATGATGAAGTCGACCACAGTGGTGAGCTGATGACAACAGCAAGAGAACAGTAGTGTTGGAGGTGGGAACAAATGCGTTTAAGCCCCTTATCAGGCCCTGGAATTACTGCACTATGAACATCATTTATCCTCCCTGCTGTCCTACAAGAGAGGAATTCCTGTTTCTTGCTACTGTAGTGTGGAAATGAGGCTCCCCATGGTTCCTAAGTTCCCCTAAAATTGCACAGTCATTAAATGACAGAGTCTGGATCTGAGCCCAAGATTTGGAGCCTGGGTTTGATTCCAAAGCCCAATCTATGTCAGTATCATACCTCTCCTTCAAAATATCTCTCTCCTATGTCAACTCCCCCACAAGCCAATTCTTAATCCAGCATCGATTTCACATGTGTGAAATCTAGATTACATGGCATCGTGGACTGAGATTTCATTCCAAACTGTGCTGTGCTCTACCACTGCTGGGTGTTCGATGGAGCTCAGTCTAACAGAATTTCACAGCAAGCAAATGGGTATAAACTAAACTCTACACATACAAACATGGCACTGAAAGTCTGAGAGGGATTCAATTGCTTTGCTCATCTGATGTTATTTGTCAAGTGAAGAAGTCCATCTTGTGGGATTAGACCAAGTCAACTCTTTTCATTGTCCGAGTGTTGGAGATAAGAACCTGGAATTGCCAAGCAGGAAAGTGCTTTTCCAAGGTCACTGAGCTTCTGATGAGGAACAGCAAACAGGGCTGACGGTAGGTCGGCAGAGTGTGACTCTCCTGGACTCCTGCCCCCTGGAATGGAAAATACTTTCTCACAAGCAAGAGTATTGCAGCCTTTTGTTTAAATGAGATCTAATTCTTGAGGGAGGACTAGGACAGCCAAAGTGTACTGGGCCCACCTGGTGATCCTGGACATTTTATCTGGACAAGTTGCATACTTCTTGAACTCACCCTCTTGAAAAATTCTTTCAGAAATGTCAAGGTGACTGGAGCCAGAGCAAACAAGGACGACATTCTTCTCATTCTTTTCCTGGGAGGTCATTTTCCCCTTACCATCCAGCTCTGTGGGCCACCATCTTCCATAATAGACCATCAATCAGCCTGCTCAGAGGTTCCCCCTTGAGGGAAATTGGAAAGTAGGTGAGGTTTTTAAATCAGTTTACCCAGATGCCCTTTCACGTTTTCTCACCAGAGCTCCCGCTGCTGGGCACACTTAAAGCTAGAAAATGAGAAAATCACGCTGGCAACTTACCTGTGCTACACCTTCTGAGAATGCATTAGAACGTAAATCTAATAAATGATAGCATTGTCCATTGACCAGTGGGGAAGAGGCCACGGGGTGGGGACGTCCAGCTCAGTTTTGCCTCTCTCCACACCCAGTGTATTGCCAGATTTGCAGTTTGTTTACTAAATAAGAAATGTCCCTTTGGGGTCTAGATCTAGAGTCTGGTTTTGGCAAAATTTTTCCAGCGAGAGTGCCTGTGTGTCACAGGGATAAAGCTGATGATCTGAATGTTTTGTGTTGGATTGAATCCTAGTGAATTGCCACTACTTGACTGCTTTTGGTCTACAGAAATAATTATTCTGTATGGTTAACTTAAAGAATTGCTGGCTTCCATGACCCAAAGAAGGAAAAACTAAAGAGGTATAGTCAAAGCTGAGTTTTGAGAAAACATGCTGTCAGGAACTGTCCATAAATCCAATTTCTCATTGAATGATATTTCCCTCTCACACGGCAAAGTCACAGCCAAATCAGAGTTGTTCCTTCAGAAAACTACTTGCTCTCTGAATGTTATAAAATCACATTTAAGAAATTAACATGAAAGAAGGTTGATAGAAAATCAGAATGTGAACTTGTCACCTTTTCTCAAACTCTGAACACGAACTAGAATTTTAGAACTAGCAAAGTCAGTGTCTTAAGAAAAAGAACTATTGTTTCATTAAGAAAACATGTTGCATGGAAAAGCCACCTCCCACGCTTGTATAGGGCAAATCGAAGTCTGTGGTGTGTCCTTGGGGTCTTCAAGTTCAAATGAGAATTTTAAAAATCTCCATCTCTATTGACTTGGTAACCGGTTAACACGTAAGCTAGTGTTGTTCCATGGCTGCTGAACCGGGCTTGCCTTTATGTCTCTGCCACCAAGTGTGGCCAGGAGCTAGGCCGTGTGGATGACAGTCTAACACTGAGTCACAGAGAAATGGCTAGAACTCAGCCACACCAGCCCATCAACCCCAAAAGTACTGGCAGTGCTGAGGCATATTCTTTTTTTGAGCCAATAGCTTTCTCAGGCTGTGGCTTCATATGTGTCCATCTGCAACAGATCCCAAGTGGTAAGTAACACACAGACTATGAAGGAAAACTTTTGTCATTAATGGTATATTTTGCTTTTGAGTACTGTGATCTGTAGTGGACTATTAAAATCGATGGATCCATCAGAATAATAGTTTAATGAGTTCATTACTAAAAGAAATAAATATTTTTAAACTGAAAAAAAATCTTAAAAATAAAATAAATTTTAAAAATCTAAAATAAAAATGTTGAAAATAATAATGATACTGTAAGAAAAGCCAGTCCATCATTTGTAACAGCAAATGAGATGGGAATGCAAGCAAATACATCTCTCTACTATTAAATTCAACATGGACAATTTGGTTTCATCGAAAATACCATCTATCATGGTAAATTCACACTGGTAATCTGACTCTTGTTTTTAAAGTTTTGTTTGTAATAAATGCATAAATTTGGCTGTCATCTGTTGTTCAGAAGCTATGTTCATTAGCTTTCATTCCTGTTTTATTTTTGTACAAGTATATGTGCTCTAATAATACTTGCATGACTTTTTTTTTTTTTCTTTACGGAGGGTTGGTACTTTTCTCAGGTCTGGGGAGCACCGCTGTAGAATGACAGCCCAGAACTCACCTCTGGTTCCTTTCTGCCAGGTCCTAACACTGAGGAAGTGCTGGATCAGGGACAATCAGCATGTGTCACAGGAGAGGACAGGGCAGGGCTCCTCCCCCAGCAGAATGGACACAGGGAGGCCAAGGCACAGAGCAGGCCGACCTCCTGGTCTCAAGGTCAAGAAGGTTCCAAGGTGCACCAGCCACCCAGTGGCAGCTCCCACGCTCGGGTTCTGGGGAGTGAGGAAGCGTGTTCCCGGGTTTCAGGAGTCCGGAGTTGGGCAGGTGCTGTCCCCTGGGTGGGCCACCTGCTGTCTGTGTGGGATGAACCTGGAGGTCAGAGACCAGCAACGTTCTGCGTGCCTCTGGCCTTGCCTCCCGGAGGGCCCCTTGGCCCCAGCCCCATTCTGGCTTTCTCCACTTAGAAACGCCTTATTAGAAAACCCAGCGTGCTTTGTCTGTGGCCACATAGGGAGCCCATGCCGGAGGCACGGTCCACGTTTAGTGGGCAGACTGGGCCAAGAATGCAGCCCCTTTTCAGGGAAATATAGATTGAAGACTTCACGGTGGGTCAGAACAAAACTTCAGGTACAGGTTCTGGAAAGAGTCGGGTATTAGATCAGGGTGGCAAACGATGGCCCAGAGGCCCAACCCAGCTCACCGCCTGCTCGTACAAGAGTTTTCTTGGCGCCCAGCCATGTCCACTTGTCTTTGTTTTATCCGTGGCCACTCTGGTGCTGCCATGACAGCGGTGAAGAGTTGTGACAGAGACCTACAGCCCAGGAAGCCTAAGCCACTTAGTCTCTGGTCCTTTCCAGAGATGGTTCATAGCCCCTGCATTCAGGAGGAAAAGGAAAACAGCCCCTTTCCAGGAGACCCTGGGAGCTCCAACAACAGCAGCCCGGTGGTTTCACTCCTGCCCTGGCCCCCTCCGGCTGTGGACAGTCAAAGCGCTGCGGGCTCTCCTTGCCAAATAACCCCGACCTTCGCGAGCCAAGCAACCGTCCTTCCTTTGCAGGAGCGAGAGCTGCCGAGAGACCCCTCTTCCATGAGCTTACGGGGTGGTCAGCTCTGTGGGCTGCGGGGCTGAATGCCTCCCGCACGGTTACTGGCCGCGGGAACCCGATAGCCACTCCCTCCCCACTGTGCCCTGCTCTCCTTCTGTGCAGGATGAGGATAAGAAAAACGCAGCTCTCCCAGGGTTTTTATGAAAATGAAATGAGGCTTTTAAGAGTAAAGCGCTGAGAACCCGGCCTGGCGCACGCTAATCGATCCACGGATGCCTGAGTCGGAGGGCACTTGGGGAGGGACCGTCACTGCTGTCCATCCGAGGAGGAGGGTGGCCCTCCCGACCTCACACCCGCAGTTTGTGCCGGAGCAGGTCGGGCACTTGGGCCGCTGATATTTTTTGTGTTTGCTGTGCGCTGAGCCTGGGCTCAGGCTTTGCACTCAGGGTTCACAGCCGCCCTGTGAGACAAGCACCTCGTTCACCCCATTTTGCTGATTGGGAAGCAGAGAAGCAGCAGCTGGGGGTTCTGGAGCCCACACTTGTCAGGGTGAGGCTCCCATCCACACCCTCGTCTTGGCCCCAGTCCTGGATCGCTGGGGAGGAGCGGAGCACTTTGGGGTCCCGGGTAGAGGAGGTCCGGGATGGGGGCCGGTGTCAACGCTCCATCAGGCTTCCCTGGGGTGTGGGGTGGGGCCTTCCTGGTGGCCCCTCTGCTCCTCGGTCCAGCATCATGAGGGGTCCATCTAGTGGTCAAAGGTGGGAATCCCAACCATTAAGTAGGGAAAGCAGTGGAGCCGGAGCATCCTCAGGCAGCTCCCCCCCGGCCTCACTGATCCCCATCTCACTAGGTCGAGGGACAGGCACACTGGCCAGACACGGGCCTGAAGCTCCCTGGAAGTGGATATGTTCGTGATTGTTCTATGGAAGGTGGATGTTTGCAGCGGCCCATTCTCCCTCCTGGGACAGGCATTCTCCCTGCAGAGCCTCTGCATCTCAGCTCCACCAGAGGCAATTGTGCCCCCCAGGGGACATTTGACAATGTCAGAGGAGGTCTTTGATTGTCACAACTGGGAGATTCTACTGCCATCCAGTGGGTAGAGGCCAGGGATGCTGCTAACACCCTACGGTGCCCAGGAAGGCCCCACAACAAAGAACATCCATCATCGAATGCCAGTAGGGTCGCCTGCTTTTGAGAAGCCTGATGGTGCCCTCCTAGGAATGGGACAGCTCGTGGCAGGAGGGAGGGTTGGGTGAGGCTCAGAGTCTCTGCACGTGCTGTTCCTTCGGCCTGGACCACAAAAACTCAGGTCAGGTGAGCCTCGGTCCTGTCCCCTCCAGGAGGGGGAAGCCAGGGTATCTGTCCCTCATGGGTGGGGGGCTGCTCCTGGGCACGTCCCCCTCACCCCTGCCATGCACTGACGGGAGCGACAGATGCGGAACACGCCTCCCCACGGCAAAGGGCATTTAAACTGTGCTATGTCCCCCGGGTCCTTGAATGCTGATGGCTCACTTCTCTTAACCGAAGCTCCAGAGACCAGAACCAGGGGCCTGGCTCAGCCCAGCCCAGGGGATTTGGGAGCTGCGACATGACCATGGCGGCAGTTCTGGCTCCTTGTCCTCCGGGCCACATGATCAGGGCTGCAGAAATCTGGAGGTTCAACTGCAGACCACCATGAGAATTGTTACATCACTTTCCCAGCTACACCAGGCTTAGTTTGCTGAGTAAGAAAAGCAATATTTTTTTTGAATTTCACATTTTCTACCAAGTAATGAATTACCCTTTTTCAAATCACAAAGGGTATCACAGTAGGAAAATGAAGCCATAGCCTGTCCGAACTGGCTAGAGCACACAGGGCATCAGAGAGATGGAGGGAGATGCCTGGATCCAGGGATTGGGAGAGAGAATATAAAAGTATTCAGTACTGACTGATTTCACACATGTGTTCACCAGCTAGGATTGCGATGGGCCAGCCCTTCGTCTCAGCGTGGAAGGATTCTGTTGCGCATGAAGTTAGTTCTGGCTTAATGAGCTGGATTCTAGGCGACCTGGGCCTGCCCTCATCCAGTTGCCGTCGGGACTCCTTCCAATTTTCAGCCACGGGACTAACTGTGAACACTGTCTACATACAAGTGGCAGAGAAAATGTGGAGAGGCTTACAACTCTTCGCCTTCGGTGATACAACACACTTCTGATTAATCGGGCAAGCAGGTAAAGGACAGAGCAGGCTGCTTGAGGATGCAGAAAGTGATGCTGATTTCAGGTGCAAGGACTAACATCCTCGGCATCATTTGCTCAGATTTTTCTCGTTTGTGAAAAGTTGGCAATCCCAAAAGCATTTATTAAGCACCTAATGTGGCTGAGTGTGTGGAATGGAGCTGGAATGACATGGGTCAGGGGCAAACGCTACCCCTCCCCACCTGCCTTGCTTCTGCACTGTGGGGAGGTCCAGCCAGTGGGAGGCACTGGTAGAAAACCAGCTTAGTGGGGAGGAGAAGGGCCCGGGCATGTCTCCCCCCATCTTCTCCCTCCATGGGGCATCTCCAGCAGGGCCATCTCCTGCAAGACTGCAGCCCCTGCTAGAGGCAGTCCTCTCTGAGCTCCCTGCTTTGCCAGGCTTGGGGCTCTGATAACCCCAAGCTTCCCTGCCCCTCCAGTGATGGGCGGGGAATCGGCTTCCTGGCATTGCTAACACCTGGATTCATCACTACTTCTTGGTTGGGAGCTCCCTGTCCCTTGTATAGCAAATCCCCTGTATTAAATTCTCTCTGCTGGACGTGCCTAGCATGGCTTCTGTTTTCTTGGGGCTCCCGCCTAATCTGCCAAACTTATTTCACCTCCCCTCTGTTCTCTCACTGTGCTTCAGAATCCCCGGCATCCTTTATGTTCTAAGATGCCTGCTTCTTTCTCACCCCAGGGCCTTTGCACCTGTTTTCCCTCTGCATCATGTGCTCTGGCCCTGGCTCTCCTGCTGGCTGGCAACTTCTCACCCCTCAAATTGCAGCTAAATTGTTACCTTTGCCGAGGCCTTGGCTGACAACCTTTCTAAAGCAGCCCACACATCCCACCTCCACCACAACTTACACAACTTTCTATCTCACTGTTTATTTTTTTTCAAATTTTGTGTCACGATCTGTAGTGATTTTCTTACTTGTCTGTATAGTTATTTATTAATAGTTGTTTATTAGCTGCCATCTTTACTGAAGCGTAAGCTCCCTGCTCCCAACCTGAAGCCCTGTGCCCAGAATATGGAATAAAAATGGTTGAATGAATGAGTAAATGAGTGTTTTAAACACTGAACCCATGACAAAGTCAAAATTAAAGAAGTTTCAAAATTGGCATATTTCTGTATTGTTTTTGGAGATAAGTCTGGGGCAAGGGGACACAGGTGTTAGAGTTTGTGACTTTGTCTACGTGGGATGGAAAGGGTCCTTGCTGACATTTCTCCTCTTCAACTGGGTCAGGCCTGTGTTTAAGGCAGGGAAGGTGGGGGGAGATGGCATCTCCCTGCCTTTTAGTGCATGGTTTGTCTGGACCAGAGTCACTGTCTGAACGGCAGGGGGTGCCCTCCTGCCAATGCTTTACGGGTTACGAGCATCTCACTGCAAAGCAGAGACATGGTTCTTGTCACTCGATGGGTCAGTCAAACCTGTAATAGACCCCAGCCTCATTTCCTCAGCAGCTTTCCCCCTTACCCCATGCGAGCACTCGCTTCTGTGGAAGGCTGGTGGCAGTGAGCCGTCAGCTGCCCTGTGCCCCCATCATCATACTCCTCACCCAAAGAAAGACTGACTTGGCATGTTTGCCCACCTCCCGACCCTTGAAGCAGGGGTTCCCTAAGCCTCTGAAGGACCTTGGCCGTGGCATTTCCCGAGAGATGGCCCCCAACCCCAAGCTGTGAGTCAGAAACTGGGGGGAGGGATCTCAGAAAGGCACTGCCCAGTCGTCCCCAGCCTCTGAGGCCATGCCGTCTGAGAAGCAGGGCTCTGAGGCCTGCGGGTCAGGACCAGACGGGCAGCCCCAGTATCTCCACTGCTTCTAACCATGGCGGGGAGGTTGGGGTCACTGGCTGTGCTGCAGTAAATGACAATTTCATCAGTTATGACAGATGCCCTGTGCTTACCATTTTTTTCATATTTGTTGGCCAATGTAATTCTTGATGTCACAACCAGATGTTGAAAGAACAGGAACTTTGGGGCCAGAGGCATCTGTGTGGACAGCTGCTCGTCAGTGTGAGTGGCTGCCCCAGCTGTGCTCTGCGTCTCTGGAATTCTTCACTGTTCTATGCACGCTGTCCCTGTGCCGCCAACACGCCCACTGTGACCACTATCACCCAATACCTCCATTGTGCCCCCAACACCTCCACTGTGACCCTAACACCACCACTACGACCCCTCCACCTGATGCTGACCAGGCAGGTGGTCATGCCCCAGGTCAAAGGTAAGCCTGTCTCTTGCTCCACGTTGGTCCGCGAGCCCCCAGGTGCAGGGAAGCAGGTGGAAGGTAAATCCCATTTCAGATTGGATGATGCTCCGTCTGAAACAGCTGCAATGAAGCAGTGTGGGCAGCAGAGGGTAGCAGAGGATGCTGTTTCGCGGGTCCTTCTGACCCTGTCCAAGTCTCTCTACTGTCAGACCCCACAGGAAGAAAGACATTGCTCCCTCAGGCCAGACTCGCCCAGGTGCCAGCCCCACCCCTTGGACATGTCCACGGGGACACCGTATTAGATAGAGTCTCTGGTGACCCCCAACTCAGGCCCGATGGAGAAGCTCGCTGTGGGCAAGCCTCCAACTCTGACAGTGGAAGGAAGTTACAGGGGTTCCCCTTCCCAGTTGCCCGTCCAGGGAGTGGGACAGCTGCCTGCTGACCTCAGATGAGGTTACATGGTGGACAGGCTTCCCTCACGCTCCAGTGACTGAGACAGTGCCTCGGGCCCCCAGGGAGCTGCTTGTTTTATGAAGATGAGGAACCTCTCCTGGAAGTTCAGGGTCCTGCACGCTTGTGTGCTTTGGGCATCCTCTGCACCACAGGATGGCAGGGTGGGAGCAGGCTGACCCTACTCCTCCCACACCCCCATAGATGCTGAGCTAGGACTGTGGAAATACCCATGTGGGGAGGAAGAAAGATAGAGGCAAGGTGGGAGCCCTTGGAAAGAGGAGGGTGCACAGCAGCCCCGAGAGGAGTGAGTCATGTTTTGAAAAACCTTCACTGTTTTTTTCCCCTCAGTTTATTGAGTTAAAATTGACAAATAAAATTGCATGTATTTAAAGTGTACAATGTGATGATTTGACATACGCATGCATTGTGAAAGGATGACCACATTCAAGTTAATTAACACATTCATCACCTTAGAGCTACCTTTTTTTTTTTTTTTTTGGAGTGGGAACACGTATGAGTTACTCTCTGAGCAAATTTCTACTCTCTTAGCAACTTTCCAGTATGCAATACAGTACTGTTAACTATAACCTCTATGCTATACATTACACCCCCAGATCTTATTCATCTTCAGACTGAAAGTTTGTACCCTTTAACCAACATCTCTCCAATTCTC
The DNA here is from genome assembly GCF_002837175.3 of Physeter macrocephalus. Taxonomy (NCBI): domain Eukaryota; kingdom Metazoa; phylum Chordata; class Mammalia; order Artiodactyla; family Physeteridae; genus Physeter; species Physeter macrocephalus. The sequence continues at coordinate 42,351,656 of NC_041227.1, read as the reverse complement.
CCCCACCCCCGGCCCCCAGCCCACGGCAACCAGCCAGCAAACTCTACTTTCTGTTTCTATGAGATTGGCTTTAAAAAAAAAATATTCCACAAATGAATGAGATCATATAGTATTTGTCTTTCTCTGCCTTATTATTTCACTTAGTAATTCCTCCAGGTTCATCCATGGTGTCACACAAAGCAGGATTTCTTTCTTTTTTCGTGGCTGAATAATATTCCACTGTGTGTATGTGTGTGGGTGTGTGTGTTTCACATCTTCTTTATCCATTCATCTGTCAATAGACATTTATGTTGTTTCCATATCTTGGCTGTTGTGAGTAACGCTTCATTGTTTTTTTTTTCTTTCTGAAGATGCCACTGCCCTTGGTTCTGGGTTTCAACATTCCTGATGATCCTGGAGCCACACAGAGATCAGTGGAACCCTGGCCCCTTACAGAAACCACAGATAACTCGAGCTGTTTTCCTCTCCACTCCAGACTTCATGCTTTCACCCACGCCATCACCTTTCCTGCCGTTTGCCCAACCGTCCCCCCTGCCTGGAAAGAGGTGTCTGGTTCCCACCTCCATTACCCTCTTGCGGTGGCTGAGCCGCCATCCTGATACTTTCCTGTTCTTCCCAGGCCTCTCCCTACCCCTCCCTGGGCACTGAGGCCACCCTGAGCCAGGCTGCGAGAAGGGACATCAGAAGCTCGTTGGCTCAGGGTCACCCGTCATCATGCTGGACTTGGTGCCCGGGAAGCGGCTTGCACACCCATTTCCAGGGGTTGGATGTCTCATCCTACATCCCAGCTCCCTCACAGCCCGGTTCTGGCCTCGGGTACCAACTCTCACTGGTTCCTTCTGACCCGGTCGTGTCTGCTGCTTCCTGGACCCAGGATGCACTTCTACTTTCCAAGTGGTCTCATTCACAGAAATAAAGTGGGTGCCAGCGTGAGGACAAGGGGCAACTTCTACTTGTCTTTTTAAAATGTCTACTTCCCTGGGCTCTCTAAGCATTCAAAACATTCCTTGGCCTAAGGCCTATTCAGCAGAGGTCTGATACGGGGTTGGGTCACAGATCCAGGGAGAAGGATGCCTGCAGAGCCCTAAGGGGTGGGGATTCTAGCTCAGTCACCCCACCAGCCTTAACTCAGGCGCGTGGGCTCCATGCTGAGAGCCTCTCTCTGGCAGCAAAAACGTTCTAGCCTTTCTTTGAAAAATCATTCTGAATTCATCTCTAGGCCACCTTATCTTCCGTCATTCAAGCAAATTAACTTGAGTTAAATTGTTCACTTTAATTTCCATCTTCCATCCCTTTATGCCACTGTCTTTTCACAAGGCTGTCAGACAAAAGCTCCCCTGAGACGTTACCCTGCAGGTGCCATGTCATCATCCTACCCACGGTGAAGCTGGAGGATTGGCTCAGCTGCTCCGATAAATCCTGGGCTGTCTGGAGCTCACTCCCTCCTAAACCTAGGGGACAACAATGCTGGTTCAAGAGAGTGCACCAGAAATATAGAGCAATTGAAATGCTTGAGGATATGAAGCCCAAGAAATATTCCATTAAAAATGGCACATTCTAAAGTGGTTCAAGCTCAAAATAAATGAGAAGTTCAGGTTGGGATAATCCTATCAGCATCTTCCAGAAGACCGCTCTTTCCGGATCCATCACACCTGACTTCCAGCTTCGTTTCTTGCTGCTGCAGAGACCAGATAGACAATGGGAAGGAGGGGAAGGGTCTGTGCCTTTAAGCCCGATTCCTTCACCCATGTTGTACCCAAAGCAAGTCCCCCACACTGATGCTGCTTTACTGTCCTCCTCAGGGTCACTTCCCTTCATCTCAGGCCAGGGCTGTTTAACAGAACTTTCTGCCATGGAGGAAATATTCCATGTCTGCCTTGTGCTGTTTGGTAGCGTTGAACACTTGAAATGTAATTACTGCAACTAAGGATGTGGTTTCTAAATGTTATTTTAGAGTAATTAACTTAAGTTTACAAATTAAAATGGAAATTGTCAGGCATGGCTAATGACAGTTGTAATGGATGGCACTGTAGGTGATTAAAGATCTCGCTCTCTGTCATTCTCTCCAATATAACATCTGCTTCAATTCCTGACAGTTTCAATGCTCTCATGCATGATCTTTTCCAAAACCAGGCCTCCTGCTTCTTTTTTTCTTCCAGCTTTATTGAAATATACTTGACATATAACACTGTTTAAGTTCAAGGTGTACAACGTGTTCGTATGATACATTTGCATATTGCAAAATGATCACCACCATAGCTGACCTAATGCTTCCACCACACCATATAATTCTCATTTCTTTTTGCTGTGAGAACATTTAAGATCTGCTCTCTTAGCAGCACTCAAGTATATAAAAGTGTTATTAGCTGTAATCACCATGCTGTACATGAGATTCCCCAGAACCTGTAAATCCTATAACTGGAAGTTTGTAACCTTTGACCAATATCTCCCCATTTCTCCCACCCCCTAACCCCTGGTAATCGTCATTCTATTTTCTGTTCCTATGAGTTGGGCTTTTTCAGGTTCCACATATAAGTGAGATTATATCATACACAATACGTCTGCGTCTGACTTAACTCAGCATAATGCCCTGAAGGTTCATTCACATTGTTGCAAATGACAGGATTTCCTTTTTTCTCATGGTTGAATAATATTTCATTGTTATATTTGTATAATATTTGTATATATCTCACATCTTCTTTATTCATTCATCCATTGACAGACACTTAGGTTGTCTCTATGTCTTGGCTATTGTGAATAATACCGCAATGAACATGGGGTCGAGATATCTCTTCGAGACCCTGATTCCATTTCCTTTGGATATATACCCAGGAGTGGAGTTGCTGGATCATATGGTAGTTCCGTTTTTTTAAGGAACCTCCATACTGTTTCCCACAGTGGTTACACCAATTTACATTCCCACCAACAGGGCACAGGGTTTCCTGTCTCCACGTCGTTGACAACCCTTGTTATTTCTCGTCTTTTTGATGATACTGGCCTTTCGACTCTTGAGCCCCTCTCCTCCACTGGACTTGTCCTGCATTTTCAGAGTTTTACTCGAGATATTGTTGTCATTAGCAGTAACTACAGCTCTGGCCGCACCTTATTTTCAAGGACCCCACTTTCTGAGCAACACGTCCTAGATTCCCAGTTTCCTCTCTCTAGAATTCCACGCCTCACCATCCTCCCAGGCCACTGGGGTATTCATTCCATTTATCCTTCCACATTTTACCTTGTTGGTGCTGAATATTCTTGGATGATTTTACTCTTCTTGAGCTTTTCCTGGGATGTGGTTAAGTTAAGGAGAGAGTTGATCCCTTGGGGTCTTGCTTTTACGCTTTGTTAGGTGAAGTCAGAGCAGCCGAATCTTGTGCAGCTATCGAGGCAACACCCTTGAGCCCTCAGCCAATGCTCTGCGCACCACAAGACAGGGGGTTCACGGGGTGCTCCTTCTCGTGGCTCTTCTCAGCCTGGGTACCAAGTGCTTTCACCTGAAGACGTAAGGGCCTCTCCACAGCACTCTCTCTCTCTGCAGCTGCTGTGGCCTCCCCAGACCCCCAACTCCATTCCCTCACCTCAGGGAGGCTGCTGGGTTCTTCCCAAGGTCTCCCTTCCTTGTCTGCAACCAGGACCCTCTCCAGGTGGTAAGGTGGACAGCCATAGACTAAACTTCTTTGTTTCTTATCTCTCAGGCATTCCTGCCAGAGCTTCCTGTCTTCCAATACCTGAACACCATTGTTTGAGGTAGATAGTTTTTTTTGGGGGGGGGTGGGGAGGTCCAGTTTTTCAGTTGTTTAAGGTGGGAGGATAAATCTGGTCCCTTAGCTCCATCTTGGCCAGAAGCAGAAGTCCTCACACCTTCCTTCCCGGCTCAGATCTCAGGTCATCACTGTAAGAATCTCCTTGCTCCTCTCTCCTCCTGGCTTGGCAACTCACAGCCCTGGTTAAATCCAACCTTAGCTCATTTTCCTCTGATGTTATCTTCTAGGAGTTTTATTGTTTTGTGTTTTACATTGAGGTCTATGATCCATTTTGAGTTAATATTTGTGAAGCATGTAAGGTCTGTGTCTAGATTCATTCTTTTTGCATATGGATGTCCTGTTTTTCTAGCACCACTTGCTAAAAAAAGACTATCTTTGTTCCATTGTATTGCCCTTGCTCCTTTGTCAAAGATTGGTTTGACAACCTTAAATGTAACCTAAAATGTATATACATTTAACACTACATTATTGTTACTGTTATTTTGAACAAACATTTGTTAGAGCAATTAAGAATAAGAAAAGTAAAAATTTTTATTTTGCCTTCATTTATTCTTTCTCTAGTGTTCTTCCTTTCTTTTCTGTAGATCTGAGTTTCTGACCTATATTATGTTCCTTCTCTCTGAAAAAACTTCTACGATTTCTTGTAAGAAAGGTCTACTGGCAACAAATTCCCTTAATTTTTGTTTGTCTGAGAAAGCCTTTTTTTCTCATTCATGTTTGAAGGATAATTTCACAGGATACAAAATTCTCAGTGGGTGGATTTTTTGCTCAATCCTTTAAATAATTCGCTCCACTTTCTTCTTGCTTGCTTGGTTTCTGCAGGGAGGTTGGATGTAATTCTCATCTTTGTTCCTCTGTTCTTTCCTCTGGCTTCTTTCAGGGCTTTTTCTTTATTTTTGATTTTCTGCAATTTGAATATGATATGTCTAAGTATACTTGTTTGTTTTTTTTGTTTGTTTTTATCCTGCTTGTTATTCCCTCAGCTTCCTGGGTCTGTGGTTTAGTGTCTCATATTAACTGGACGAAATTCCCCATCATTGCTTCTGTGCTTCTTCTGTTCCTTTCCCTCTCTCTTGTCCTTTCGGTATGTGGATGTTAGTTACAGTTTTGTTTGTTGTCCCACAGTTTGGGATATTCTGTCCTTTTTTGTTTTAAATCTTTTTTCTCTTTGACATTCAGTTTGGGGAGTTTCTATACCCTCAATCTTAGAGTCTTTCCTCAGCAAAGTCCAGTCTACTAATGATCCCATCAAAAGCATCCTTCATTTCTGTTACAGTGTTTTTAATCTCCAGCATTTCTTGTAGACCCTGTCTTAGAATTTCTCTCCACTTACATCACCCATCTGTCCTTGTACACTGTCCACTTTATCCATGTAAACCCTTGCATATGAGTCATAGTTTTTAATATACTAGGTCTCATAATTTTCACATTCCTGCCAAATCTGACTCTGGGTTTGATGCTTGTTCAATTTCTTCAACTGTGTTTCTGCCTTTTAACTTTCTGTTGAAAGGTGGATGTGTTGTACTGGGTAAAAGGTAAACAGAGCACCGTTAGTGACATGATGGTGGGGTGTGGGGGGAGGGGGATGTGTGGTCCTATGATTAGTTCTAATCCTTTAGTGACTCTGTGCCTCTGGGCTGTGAACTTCACAAGTGCTCCTTGTTTTGTTCCCCTCTTAGATGGGACGGTGTGGCTAAAGGGGGCTGGCGTTGGGTATTTCCCTTTTCCCAAGTCAGCTGGGCTCTGATCAGACTCCAATAGATTAGGCTGGAGGGAAAGCCTTATTGAGAAGCACAGAGCGCTGTGGTGTATTGCAAATGCTGGGAGCACTAGGAGGTTTTTCTAAGATACTGTGAGGACATGATAGACCTCTGGGAGGTAAAACTCACGGAAGTGTGGGACCCCCCCCGCCAAACCAGGGTCACCCCCCGGAGTTTTAAACTCAGGCCTGTGCACACCAAGCCTCCAGCAATGCCTCAGTCCCAGCTCAGGTCTCCTGTCCTGGCGCTGGTCCCCACAGAGGTTTCTGCTCATGGGTTTCTCCTCCAGTAAGTGGTGATTCTGTGTATCTGCCCATCAGCTTCTCCAATTTTGTGGGCACAGCTTCCCCTGGGACCTCACTTCTCCAAAGGATCCAAGAAAAGTTGTTGGTTTTTCCAAGGGGGGAAAGTGGTGGTGGTGGTGATAGGATGATTTGGGAGACTGGGATTTGACATACATAAACTAATATGTATAAAATAGATAACAAATAAGAACCTGTTGTATAAAAAATGGTGGTGGTGGTGATAGGATGATTTGGGAGACTGGGATTTGACATACATAAACTAATATGTATAAAATAGATAACTAATAAGAACCTGTTGTATAAAAAATAAATAAAATTAAATTTAAAAAAAAAAGGAGTTGTTGGTTTTTCAGTTTGTTCAGCTTTCACTTGTTGCTAAGGCAGAGTCACAATTTCCGGGCTGTACTCAAAACCGGAAGGCGACACTGCTCAACATGAAGTCAAGGAAGCAGCCTGGGCACAGGCAGTGGGCAGCCTAGCAGGGGAGCCTCTAGGAAGTAGGTTTTGGGCTTTTAGGCACAAGTGGACGGTGTGCCTTCCCTCTAGCTGTTCCTCAGTGCTACCCCAGGGCAGAGTGGCTGATCTTTGCAACATGCATATGATTCCACTTAACTGAGGTCAGTCATTGGTTGGAAGCTAATTTTCTCTTTGGCTGATTGTTTAGTAATGTGGGATTGAGAGGTAGCATTTCCTAGAGTCCACCCATGTGCCAGAGATGGTGCTGGGAACTTTGCAGCATACTTTCCATTAACCTTCCCCAAGGGTGAATGGGCTAGAGATTATTTTCCCCATTTTAAAGATAATGGAGTAGGTTTAGAGCTCAAACAAGGTGACTGCCTGTGTTCACACAGCTTTTTTAGATCTCTGACCCCCAAGGCCTTGTGCATGGTGTTCCTGGTAAGTTTGGTGGAAACATGGTAGATAACGCTGACCACAGCTTCTGTGAGTGATACCCGGAAATAGCTGTGGAATATGATAAGTCTATTAGAGCTCAATTGCTACATAACAGATCGCTGCAAAGCTCAGTTGATTAAAACAACAAACATTTATCATCTCTGTGGGTCAGGAATCCAGGTGTGGCTTAGCTGGGTGCCTCTGACTCCGGGTTTCTCATGAAGCTGCAGTCAAATTGTGAGCCAGAGCTGTGGTCTCATCTGAAGGTGTGGCCAGGCGAGGTGGGTGTGGGTGAAGGTCACTCACTGGGTGTTGGCAGGCTTAGCCCCTCACTTCACGGGCCTCCCACAGGGCTGCCTTCATATAGGCAGCTGGCTTCCCCGGGGTGAGGGGTCCAAGAGAGAGGTAGAGAAGGCTGCCAGGATGGAAGTCACAGTCTTGAAAGTGATGCCCCCCACCACTTTTTCTATATTCTGTTTATTAGAAGTAAATGACAAGGTTCAGCCCACCCTCAAGGGGTTGCTATAGCACAGGGGTGACAATATCAATAAGAGCCACTTTAGAGGTTGCCGGCTACAAGGACCATGTGTTTATTTGCCCAAGACAGCCCCATCGATGTCTTTGCATATTTGTCCTGGTTTGGCTCCTCCTTTTCCTCTTTCATTTTCCTCTAGTGTTTGTACAATTCAATCCAAAAGCCATCAGTTGGAGCCCAGTAAGTCTGATAAGAATTGATGGGATACAGGATATTTACAGAGTCAGAAATACTTCCCTCATTATACATATTTATTACAAAGAGGAAAAAAGCAAACTTTCAGTGGAGAAGTCTGGCAGAGAGCACCTCAATCAGGTGAATAAAAAACATCACCAGTAATAGGACAAGTTGTGCCACTTGATGAGATGCCATGAGAAGAGCACAGCATCACTTATGTGAGGTTTTGGCCTGAGATGCACCCTGTGTTTAATCATGAGAGAACATTAGAATAGTACAAACTAAGGGATATTCTACAGCCTCTTAAAAATGTCAAAGCCATGAAAGTCAGGGAGAAACCAAGGAACTCTTCTAGGTTGCAGGCAACCAAAAATACATGATGACTAAATGCAACATGTGATTCTGATCTAGATTCTGTTTCTATAAAAGACATTATAGGGACAATTGGTGAAGCCTGAAGGCAGGCTGAGGACTAGATGGGGTAAAGTGTCAATGTTAGTTTCCTGATTTTGATGGCTCTATTTTGGTTAGGTAGGAAAATGTCCCTGCACATAGGAAAGACACATTACCGTATTCAGGATTGATGGGGCACCATGTCAGCAAGTTACTCTTAAATGGTTTCAAGGAGCAAAAAAGAGTTCTTTTTACCATACTTGTAACTTTTCTGAAAGTTTGAGATTTCTTCAAAATAAAAAGCTGAAATGCTCCAGTTAGGATGGGAAATTATATGATTATCCCACTTATGGATGAGTGCCTCTAAAAGCTCACCCTCCAAACTTGTTACTGCCCTAAACACTAACTCATCCTCATGGTCAAGTTTCTTCCTCAGGAGAAAAGTCTTCTCCAAAACAACACAGAGGACACAGCCCTTGGACAGAGCTTGGGGATGTCACATCTTGCCAAAGTCTCCTAAGCAAAGGAATTAGCAGAGCAAAAAAATAAATCCCAGGTTTGGAAACTGACTGTATATCAAGGAGAAGGTGATAAAGATGGCATTGCCCAGCAAATTCCTAAAATGTCAGTTCAGTCTAAAAGTAAAACCCCTGATCCTTTTTGGGACTTTAAGCATTAAATCACTGTCATCGTCATTATATTTCCATATTTAATCTATAAACTGGAACGAAAAAGCATTTGTCATATGACCAAACCATCTGCCAACTGTCAGAGCCAAAATCTTTTATTGCCATAGTTTGTCAAGATTATGGGGGATCCACTGGGCCTTGGGTTGAGCAAAAGGGAAGGGAATCTACAGAATCCTTGACCTTGAAATAAAGATCCTCTAGAACAAGAGAAATTCCAAAACCAAGAAACATGGAAACAGACCAAAAAATGAAAGAAATATAAAGGAATAAATAAAAATTTATTTTTGAAACTACTATACAAAACATATATAAATGTGACTGGTTTGGGAAAGTAATTATAAAAAGCACAAAAGATGTAAATACCTTTTGTCATTTTGGGGAAGGGGTGGTGGAAAGGTTGTGACCACCAGAATCTGTTGGGCTTAAGACCATCAGGCTTCTCAACACTTCAGAGAGGATGGGGGATGTCCTGCATCCTCTGCTCCCCTCCGTCTCAGGATCAGGGTTTTCTGCTTCTTACCTCATCCTACACTCTGCCTTCCCACTGATGTTCACATACCCAAATAGACCATTTTTAGTGTTCAAAGCTTGAAAGTCAAATGCAACATTCCCCAATTTGATCTAATCAAAGACAAATCTCCTCAAATCTAAAATAGTTAACACAGCCCACAGCCCATACTCTGTTGATTCTGGAAGCTACACCAAACACAGTTTTAAGACATGAGCTATTTCTTTACTGTCTAGGGTCACTCTTTGGTCTCTTCATATTTTCCCCTGAAGCTGTTGGACTGATTTCTAAGCTCTGTAACCTTGGCTGGAAAGATTCATATCCCAAGTAAATTTTCCTTTTTTATACATTTCTTGAGTTATACATTTCAAGGAATTCATCCATATCCTCTAAGTTGTGAAATTTATGGGCATAATGTTGACCATCATGTTGCTGGATGATTCTTTTTGTGTCTACAGGATCTACAGCCCTGCCTCCTCTTCCATTCCTGATGTTGGAAATTAGAGTTGCCTCCTTTTTGATTGATCCATTCAGCTAAGAATTTATTCCATACTTTTTAAAAAAACACAACATGATTATATTTTAATATACAACCAAAATACAAAACACAGTAGTAAATTGATGGCAATAAAACATGGTATTTCATTTGCATTGAATGACAAATGGTTAACATCCTTAGTCATAAATGAGTTCGTAGAAACCAGTAACAAAGACATTGATATTCCAAGGGAAATGGATAAAAAACAAAAAACAATAAAACAGAAGAAAATGAAATAACATAAGTGACTAGTAAGGATTAAGCATATATGAAGATGACTGAGCTGAACAATAACAGAAGAAAAGCAATTTCTTTGTAATAGCCTATTACCAGAGATTAAAAACTTAACATTTGTACAGTTTTAGAAAACAGACCCACATGAACAAACACTGGGGGACAAATTGATGACATCCCATCTACATAGTAGGGGGAAATCTTTAGTTTGGATTCAAAATGTAAATTTTGGATATCCTTCATACATTTAAAATCCATGTTTAACTCAGACCATCTCTGTCCTTTTTGCTGGTCCTGAAATGCAAGGTGGTCAGTGGCTGCTGAATTGACAGGACTGGGTGAGGCCAGAGTGAGGCGAGGAGGTGAGGGTGCGGGCAAGGTCAGAGGCAGGGTCTGTGGAAAGCGAAGCGGCTGATAAGGAGGGAGTTCTGTGACTCAGACCTGGGTGGGTGCAGAACAGAAGTGCAGAATAGCTGTGGCCACACCCTTCTGCAGTTATTACAGGGACACTTCCTGGTAATGTATTGTTAGATGCCATTCCCCAGTACATTTTACCGAGGCCTAAGGAACTGACAACTTGTGCTCTCCAGCTGTACATTAAACTCATAGGAATCTCAGGAACTTTGAACTATAAATAGAGTGTATGTTTCCTTATAATATGGGAAGGAAGAGGCACATGACTTAGGCCTCCAGAGAGGGTGAAAGGGCTACATTTTCAAGTCTCTGTTTCTGTAAGCCATAGTTTCCTCTGACATGTTTAAATTCTGGGTGATTTTTAGTTTCCAATTTTTTACAACGACATGTATTATTAACTATTTAATAATAAAATACATATTTTATTACTATGCATGCTACAGTTTGGTGAACTAGAAGGTAGACTAAACAGGAAAGAAAAATTCCAATAAAATGGGTTGTCAATAATAAAAACAAATTAAATAAAAATTTAAGACCAAGCTGAAAACCCACAAAGAGCAAAATATGAAAGCCCAAGTTTCTTTTTTATCAGATACCAAGCACCTCCCTTTGGTGTCAGATCAGACCCCGTCTATAGTGTCAAGCACAAACCATGATTTTTAGGACTTCAGTCTTCTTCATAATGATCACATGGTCCCTTGCGTTTTGCAGTACAATTTGGAATTGTTAGCAGACCTTCTATAGAGACACACAGTGGCACAGAGACGGTTTGTTTAGCCTTCAGCAGAATCTTGAGTAGATAAAAAAGCCAAGCAGAAAGTTTGCCTAACGTGATTCTCCACAAACTCAAGCTTTTCCAGGTCAGCGGTATGCGTGTGGAGGATGTGTTACTGAGTCCCAGATTGCTCTGCACGACAGGTCAATAAATCAGAGATGAGGTGTTGAGGCAAGGAAGATGACTTTATTCGGAAAGCCGGCAGACCGAGAAGATGGCAGACTAAAGTCTCAAAATAACCATCTTATCTGTGTTTGGAGGCCAGTTTCTTTTATAGCACAGAGAGGGGGAGGAGATGAGAAAATAAAGTAAAATGGCCATAAGTTATGCAAATATCCCCTGGAATGGCCAGCCTCAGGGAGGGGAAGTGTTCATTTCTTCTTTCTTGCAGCCATCCACAGGTGGACAGGGTCGGGATGTTTGCCTGAACAAAGGCACTTTGGTTTAACATTCAGGCAGAGGGGCAGTGTTCCCTGAGGCAGGCCATTATGTACAGACGGTATCCTTTTAGTGAACAAAAACAGTGGAAAACAGAGGTTAAAGTAAAAGAAACAGACCCAACATGTAGCCAGATTTGGCTCTTTCCTGTTACAGATGGACCACCCACCCTGGCCCCTGTGTCTGTGTTCTGGATTTGACCTCTTGCTTTTCAAGAGTCTTTTGCTCCTGGTTTTAAAACGGGAACCCGATCTATCTCATAATTTGTAGGATAAGATATTCAAAGTGATAGACAACCCTGAAAGAGAATTGTATTCACCTGTGATGTGGCACCTTCAAATCCCACACTCACCAAGAACACACCAAACACCCCTCACCGGGCACATCTCCTGGGTGCCCTGGTTCTCATTACTTTCAGGGGGCTCTGGACAGTCTGGGAGCTGATGAAGCCGAGGGCCCCTGCTCCGGAAGGGGACACACCCAGACACGCAAAGTATGACTGCAAGTTGCTCCCCACCCAACCCAAACGTGGATCCCAAGCATGGATCCTGGTTCCAAACATCTGCTCTGGGGGAAGCTTCTGGGCAGCATTCCCCAAGTGGGGGTCCTGAGGAGGATTTGAGGGCTGTTCCAAGATGCCCCTTCATTAACTACTCTGGGCTCACCTGTGCTCAGGGGCAAAGCTAGGTAGCTCTGTTCTCCTACGTTTTACTCTAGGGCTCCTTGGAGCCTCTGTATGTTAACATTAGCAGGGCATCTTCACCTTGTTATAGTTCCCAAACATCTTTCCTCCAGTCGGGAAGTGTGGTCTACGGTCACAACCCCACAAGGGCTGCAGCTTCCTGGCTCAGAGCAGCAGCCATCCCAACATGTTCATCTGGGAAAAGCATAGCACAGAGATGCCCAGGGGAAGGGGCGGTACAGGGCTGGGGAGCTAATAAAATCCTGTGGTCTCTGGTTCAAGGACAAGAGAAGCCAGGTGGAGGCAGCAGCGATGAACTCAGGTGAATACACAACTGTTCAGGACGACCTCTCAGAGGAAGAAGGAGCTCTGGGGCCCTGGGGAGGGATGCTCCTGCCAGCCTCGGGGACTTCCTTATGGACGTGGTGGGCTCTGCCTGCCCGAGGGCCCTGTCAGTGATCAGAGGTGCTGGGAGGGCCAGGCAGCCGGGGTGGGAGCAGTTATGTGATTTGACATCCCCACCTCACACCTCACACTGTGAGGCAATAACAGCCTTTGTTTTAAAATCAAATTGTATTTTAACATTTGTATTTTCCCCCACAGCCTTCCCCAAAGCTAGATACTTTTTAAATAATCTTGCTTTTTTATTATGAACATTTCCCTCCAAACACAAAAGTAGAGAGAAAAGTGCAATGAATCCCCGAACGCATCATCAAAGTGGCCCCCACCTGTGCCCTCTGTACCCTTGTTTCTCCTCCCAGACCCCGCTGCATTACTCTGAAACAAAGTCCAAATATCCTGTCATTTCAGGCTTCAGCACTAATTCTAGCAGAGAAGGGCATAAAAAAACGCATCTTGTGATACAATCAGCATATGCAAACCATCATTACTTAACATAATGCAGGATTGTCAGAGTCACTGATTATGTCATGAATGTCTTTTTACAGATATTTTATTCAAAACAGGATCCAAGCAAGTTCTGCACATCACATTCAGCTGATGTGTCTCAAGTCTCTCTCTCTTAACTGAGGCTTAAAATACACATGGACAAGTACACTGATTTTACTTGCATATGTCATGTGTGCATCCAGAGCCTCATAACCACTGCCCAGATGGAGATACAGGGCATCCCCAGCCTTACTCCTTCCTGCCCCTCCCATCAGCCCAGGAGGAACCTCTGGTCTGTCCTTGAACTTCATACAAACAGGATCACACAGTGTGTGTGCTTTTGCTCAAGGCCATGGCTATGAGAGTCACCCACATGGTTTTTTGTTTTGTTTGTGTTCTGTTGTGTTGTGTGCCTGTACTATTCTGTTGGTGAATGCTAAAATGTATTTTGTCATCTATATTGATTTGACTATTATTAATAATGCTGTTGTGAATATCCTTGCCCACATTTTCTGGTAACATGAGCACTTCCCTGTGAAATGTCTGGATAGTAGAGTAGGTGTAGTTTAGCTTTCGGAAAGACACCCCCAAAATTTTCCAAAGTATATGGATTCCCAGTTGCCCCACATCCTTATATTCACTTGGTATTTATTTCTTTTTAACCCATTTTGACGTGTAGCCATGTCTCACTGTGGCTGTGATTTACACTTTCTTGATGACAAATGATATTGAGTATCATTATTAGCTGTTTGGATATCTTTTTAGGTAACTTAGGTATTTAGGTAATTTTGTCCATTTTTAGCTTTTGACAAAATTCAACATCCATTTATGATAAAAACCCTCCAGAAAGTAGACATAGAGGGAACTTACCTCAACATAATAAAGGCCATATATGACAAACCCACAGCCAACATCGTTCTCAATGGTGAAAAACTGAAACCATTTCCACTAAGATCAGGAACAAGACAAGGTTGCCCACTCTCACCACTATTATTCAACATAATTTTGGAAGTTTTAGCCACAGCAATCAGAGAAGAAAAAGAAATAAAAGGAATTCACTTTGGAAAAGAAGAAGTAAAGCTATCACTGTTTGCAGGTGACAAGATACTATACATAGAGAATCCTAAAGATGTTACCAGAAAACTACTAGAGCTAATCAACGAATTTGGTAAAGTAGCAGGATACAAAATTAAAGCACAGAAATCTCTTGCATTCCTATACACTAATGATGAAAAATCTGAAAGAGAAATTAAGGAAACACTCCTATTTACCACTGCAACAAAAAGAATTAAATGCCTAGGAATAAATCTACCTAGGTAGACAAAAGCCCTGTATGCAGAAAACTATAAGACACTGCTGAAAGAAATTAAAGATGATACAAACAGTTGGAGAGATATACCATGTTCTTAGATTGGAAGAATCAACATTGTGAAAATGACTATACTACCCAAAGCAATCTACAGATTCAATGCAACCCCTATCAAACTACCAATGGCATTTTTCACAGAACTAGAACAAAAATTTCACAATTTGTGTGGAAACACAAATGATCCCGAATAGCCAAAGAAATCTTTGTGAAATCTTTGTGAAAGAAAAATGGACCTGGAGGAATCAGGCTATACTACAAAGCTACAGTAATCAAGACAGTGTGCTACTGGCACAAAAACAGAAAAATAGATCAATGGAACAGGATAGAAAGCCCAGAGATAAACCCATGCACATACGGTCACCTTATTTTTGATAAAGGAGGCAAGAATATACAATGGAGAAAAGACAGCCTATACAATAAGTCGTGCCGGGAAAACTGGACAGCTACATGTAAACGAATGAAATTAGAACACTCTCTAACACCAAACACAAAAATAAACTCAAAATAGAATAAAGACCTAAATCTAAGGCCAGACACTATAAAACTCTTAGAGGAAAACATAGGCAGAACACTCTAGGACATAAATCACAACAAGATCCTTTTTGACCCACCTCCTAGAGAAATGGAAAGAAAAACAAAATAAACAAATGGGACCTAATGAAACTTAAAAGCTTTTGCACAGTAAAGGAAACCATAAAGAAGACGAAAAGACAACCCTAAGAATGAGAGAAAATATTTGCAAATGAAGCAACTGACAAAGGATTAATCTCCAAAATATACAAGCAGCTCATGCAGCTCAATATCAGAAAAACAAACAACCCAATCCAAAAATGGGCAGATCTAAAGAGACATTTCTCCAAGGAAGATATAGAGATTGCCAACAAAAACATGAAAGGATGCTCCACATCACTAATCATTAGAGAAATGCAAATCAAAATTAATTACAATGAGGTATCACCTCACACCAGTCAGAATGGCCATCGTCAAAAAATCTACAAACAATAAACACTGGAGAGGGTGTGGAGAAAAGGGAACCCTCTTGCACTGTTGGTGGGAATGTAAATTGATACAGCCACTATGGAGAACAGTATGGAGGTTCCTGAAAAAACTAAAAATAGAACTACCACAGGACCCAGCAATCCCGCTACTGGGCACATACCCTGAGAAAACCATAATTCAAAAAGAGTCATGTACCACAATGTTCATTGCAGCACTATTTACAGTAGCCAGGACATGGAAGCAACCTAAGTGTCCATCGACAGATGAATGGATAAAGAAGATGTGGCACATATATACAATGGAATATTACTCAATATATATACACTACCAAACGTAGGGTGGATAGCTAGTGGGAAGCAGCCGCATAGCACAGGGAGATCAGCTCAGTGCTTTGTGACCACCTAGAGGGGTGGGATAGGGAGGGTGGGAGGGAGACGGAAGAGGGGGGAGATATGGGGTTATATGTATATGTATAGCTGATTCACTTTGTTATAAAGCAGAAACTAACACACCATTGTAAAGCAATTATACTCCAATAAAGATGTTAAAAAAAACAATATTTTTTCCATTTTTAAAAAGTTGGGTTGTTTAACGGGTTTTTCCCTGGAAAACGTCATGAGGAGCACTAATCGTCTCAGTGGACTAGAATGGAGCAGGTTAGGAGCAGAGAGTTTGGGGAGAAGAATCGAGATGAAACACAGCGAAAATGCTAAAAATGTTGGTTCCCTTAGTGGACTTAGAAGGGATGAGTGCCCAGGCACCTAAAAATGGAGTTGGGGGGCCAGTGAGGACCTGGTCTCAGACACATCCCTCCACCACGGAGAGCTTGAATTTCTCTGAATTGCGTCAAACCCAAGGCCGCCACCAGTCATATTGGAAACAACATCCGACAGCTGCAATCTTATGGTCTCAAGGTCCCCGCCTTGTAACCATGCAACCATTTTGGACCCCAACTGATCCTTGATTAACAAGCCCCCTTATTTCCTGCCAGCTCCAATTATAATTCTTGACAAACAACTTATGTAACTAACTATGGCCTTGCAGTTTTTGCCCTTAGAAGCTTCCCCCATTTTATAGCCCGATGGAACATAATCCAAGTCCTCCTTTGGGCTACAGTCCTAACAAACCCCCCTAATAAAGGCCTCTTTATTTCAATCAGTTCTCCATTTCTAAAATGTTGGTTAACAGCACTTAATCCTCATCCCAGGGCATAACCCAACCTGAGACAGGAAGCAGTTTATCCAAGATCACCAAGCCAGGGCTGGAGTATCGACATCGCCATCCTGTTCTGTAACGCAGCTCACGCCACTGAGTGTGTATGACGCGGGGTCCACTGGCAGGAATTCACATGGTCTGCCAAGTATTTTATGCCTCAGCTCTCTAGTGGAGGAAATGTAGACCCCTGCAGACTCCCACAGTAGGCAAAGTCAGAGGTGAGTTAGAGAGGAAAATGCCGTGGGCGGCATCACTGTGGAAGAGAGCGTGAGGCACCTCGTGGATAGACCAGGGGATCTAGACAATGAATGGCCGGTGCTCTGGAAACTGGGTGAATGGTCAAAAAAAGAAAAAAAGAAACAGAAATTTAAAAAAAACAACAACACAAAAACCCTACATCCTTCCTGATAATATTATCTGTGATTGTATACACATCACGATTGCCTCTGAATGAGTGAAAGGGTCAGGATGGCTGGTAACTTCACAATAGCAGCTACCAAAGAGGGAACAGAGGGGAAAAGAGAACAGATGTTTGGAAAGACTGTGTGGATGGACTTGAGTTAATTACCATTTTGTGTCACTGCTTTGTTGAACCCTTAAAGCTTATACCTTTTAGTAACTGAATCTTGTTTAGAAACTATTTGGATTTTTGAGTTTCTAATAAATCATGTTGATAACAGGTGAATTTTATAAGTAAAAAACAAGACCCTAAATGACACCAACCCCTCCCCCTGATCTTGTTTTATCTGGGAGGTTGGGTGAGGGCTCTAAATTCCATCAGCAACAGAATAACTTACCAATCACTTTTTTTTTTATTGTGGTGAAATATACATAACATAAAACTTACCATCTTCACCCTTTTTAAGTGCACAGTTCTGGGGCAGTAGCACTCTTGTGCAACCATCACCTCCGTTCATCTCTAGAATGTTCATCATTTTCCAAAACTGAGGCTCTGTATCCCAGAGCTTCTGCCTGGGCGGGTCTGTGGCCTCCTAACTAGTCTTTTAGTCCCTTGCCCTGGACATTTCAGCATCTAGACAGAGTCAAGGTGATTTTTTAAAAGCATGGACCATGTTACTTTCCTACTTCAGACCTTCCAACAATATCTCATACCTGTTAGAACACTGTGCAAGCACCTTATCAAGGCTCACCTGCCCTGCTTGCTCCAGCCCTTGCCCACCTGACACTAGTAATTTCCTTGCCAAGGGCTGCCCTTGCCCCCAACTTGTGCACAGCAGGCTCCTCCATCTGGTTCAGATCTTAAAGTCATCAGAAAGGCAATCTGTTTAAAGTCACTTCCCAGGCACTGCTACTGTGCTTGATTCAGAGTTTCTGTATGGTCTTTTTCATTCTCTCTCTCTCCCTCTCTCACACATGCACACACACACACACACACACACACACACACACACACACACACACACATACATTTTTTTTCTGTTTTTGTTGTCTATCTTATTCATTTCTATATCTTTGGGGATGTCTAGTTCCCAGTGAGTCCCCAGTAAATATTTCTGAATGAATAAATGAATGACAGAATAGAGTCACAGAACAAGGTGAGAATCTAGAACCCTTGACTCTTTGCAGATTACATGATCTCTCAAAGAGGAAGAATGTTGATGCCATAACCCCAGAAACCCAGCAGCAAGTCCACGTGAAGTAGGGAGACGTGGGTTTTGGTGCTAAAGGAAGGTGCTGGCCCATTTTAGACAGATGGCAGGTCCTCATCACCAGCCCATGACCAAGAGTTCAGGTGATTCCTACACTTCATGAACCAATTGTATCTTGATGATAAGCCTGTTAATCCACAGAAAAAAGTAGTTTTCATGCTGTAACAGTGCCTTCCGTATACATTTAAACAGAGCAAATGGCAGGGTGTTATTTTCTTCAGTAACTGGTTTCTCAGCTTTGCCAAGTAAGCAGCTTGGAGAGATGCTGACAATCCTGTGAAGGTGGGAAGCAGAGCTGCCACACTTATTCTAAGCACCTCTCGGCTGCAGGTTATTACCTGCTGCTCCCTACAAAGGCGTCTGAGATGCTGGACAGACAGAGATGTAATAAGTATGGCGAGCTCTTTGTTTTTCCTTTATTGGAGGGAGGAATTCATTCCCTTGCTGGATGCCATAGGTTAGTCATTCTGTGCACTACACTGAGCCTCCTGGAACACAAATGAAACTTCAGAACATGAGCGCTGAAAGCCCCAGTCATGTCTCCTAGGTGCCAAGCAGCCTGCTTTTTTTTTTTTTTTTTTACTATTTTTTTTAGATTCTTTATATATATATATGTTTTTAACATCTTTATTGGAGTATAATTGCTTTACAACGTTGTGTTAGTTTCTGCTGTATAACAAAGTGAATCAGCTATATGTATACATATATCCCCATATCCCCTCCCTCTTCTAGCAGCCTGCTTGATCGGTTTTCATGGCACAGCCGACCATCTGTAATGGAAACTGTAAACGGAAACCTTCTGCAGACACTGTGATCAGCCTCGGTTACCTTGGATGTGCTTGTTAGTGTTTTTTTTCCTTTCATAAATTGTGTGATGTCTCTTATCAGGTGATGATTAGCTGATGGACTTGTCATTATTTTATCTCACTGAATAATAGTGGGAATTAAAAAAAAAATGACAATGTTCTCCAAACCTCCCCCCACATCTCTAAAATATCCACACGCCTCAGCCTTTCTGGAGATTATTAAGTGCAAACCTGCAACTCTAAAGGGCTAAATGGTAACTGGTACTTATTCAACAGCTTTTCCTTTTTTTCAGATAGGTTAAATTTGGGGAAACTCTGGTGGCTTTGGGGCAATGAAGTTAAGAATAATTTCCATTTTTTTTCCTGCAATTTCCTGAACTTTGAGAACTTTAGGAGTGATAATAATGAGAATGGTAACATGTCACCACACTCTTTGATTTTCAAGTTGAGTCCATATATTATTTTTATTTTACCAGGAAAATAAGGGTAAGAATGGGATCTGCACTCAGTCAATGGCACAGGAAGGAGCGGGAGTGAAACTTGTATTCACGTTGTCTAATTTCCAGATGGATGTGCCTTCTTTCATGATGTAACAGTTCAATCTGCATTGAAGGGGCCAGGATGGACCCCCATGTCTCACTTTCTCTGCTCATGAACAGATCTGACCAGCTTGTACCGGAGAACCCCTCGGGGTCAAGGTCCCGGGGGACCATCCCTGCAATTTTACACAATCTCTTGCTGGCTTGATTCCCTAAACAAAACTTTTTTTTTTCCTTTGATTTACAGTTGTGTACATGTACACAAAAATGTTCCTTTTCATAATGAAAATGTCTCGGGGAGAGGTCATTCATGTAGGCTTCTGTCATTTCCATTGTAGCGTTGGTATCAAGAAGAAGAGGATGGAAGTTTGTCAAGAACCAATGTTCAGCCAGCCACTTCCTCTGTCCCAGGAATACAAGCTGGAGCTGCTTGATTAAGCTTAAAATTTTTCTTTTTAGGGTTTAACCATACCAGATAGAGATATCTCGATATCTTAGTCTAGTCCCATTAGTTAAAGTTAGATAAATCACAGAAAATAAAGAGTAAAATATTAAGAAATGTCATTTCAGATGAGGACTTAATTTGTTTGCGCTCCTCCTGATTCATTTTGGTTTATTCTCAATCTGCCCAGGGCCCTGACCCTAAAGGCAGGATGTACAGGTGAAGATCAGACAGGAGTGGACAAAGCTGGGGAGAGGTGCTGCGAGGCTGAATTTGGGATAACCGATTGCTGCTGTCAAGTTCCAATCCTGTATGAGCTCAGCACCTCTAGGACCACCTTCTTTTATTTATTTATATTTTTTAAAATTTATTTTTTATTCAAATATAGTTGAATTACAATGTTGTGTTCATTACTGCTGTACAGCAAAGTGGCTCAGTTATACATGTATATACATTCTTTTTCATATTCTTTTCCATTATGGTTTATCACAGGATATTGAATATAGTTCCCTGTGCTCTACAGTAGGACCTTGTAGTTTATCCATCCTATATATACCAGTTTGCATCTGCTAATCCCAAACTCCCATTCCAACCCTCTCCCACCTCCCTCCCGCTTGGCAACCACCAGTCTGTTCTCTATGTCCCTGATCTGTTTCTGTTTCATAGATAGGTTCATTTGTGTCATTTTTTAGATTCCACCTATAAGTGATATCATATGGTATTTGTCTTTCTGACTTACTTCACTTAGTATGGTAATCTCTAGGTCCATCCATGTTGCTGCAAATGGCATTATTTCATTCTTTTTTATGGCTGAGTAATATTCCATTGTATACGTGTACCACATATTTATCCATTCATCTGTCGATAGACATGTTTAGGTTGTTTCCATGTCTTGGCTATTGTGAATAGTGCTGCTGTGAACATAGGGGTGCATGTATCTTTTTGAATTACAGTTTTGTCTGGATATATACCCAAGAGTGGGATTGCTGGATCATATGGTAATTCTATTTTTAGTTCACTAAGGAAACTCCATATTGTTTTCCACAGTGGCTGCACCAACTTACATTCCTACCAACAGTGTAAGAGGGTTCCCTTTTCTCCACACCCTATCCAGCATTTGTTATATGTAGACTTTTTAATGATGGCCATTCTGACTGGTGTGAGATGGTACCTCACTGTAGTTTTAATTTTCATTTTGCTTATAATTAGCAATGTTGAGCATCTTTTCATGTGCCTATTGGCCATCTGTATTTCTTCCTTGGGGAAATGTCTATTTAGGCCTTCTGCCCATTTTTCAATTGGGTTGTTTTTTTTGTTGTTGTTGAGTTGTATGAGCTGTGTGTATATTTTGGAAATTAAGCCTTTGTCGGTTGTATCATTTGCAAATATTTTCTTCCAATCTGTAGGTTGTCTTTTCATTTTGTTTATGGTTTCCTTTGATGTGCAAGAGCTTGTGAGTTTGATTAGGTCTAGGATCACCTTCTAAGGCTGCTTTTAGAGCATCCCACACCTCATGTGGGTTCCACCACTTAACAGAATCCTGCAGCCTCTTCCTCCACAGGAATTTTTCTCATTTCCCTTGACCTCCAACACCACGCTGGCGAAGTCATGGACTCATTATTCATTGTTTTTCTCCTGGATAACTGCCAGATTCTTCCCACAATGCAGATACCCCTCTGGGAGACGCTTCTTTCCCAAAGTAGATGCTTCTGGGAAGTGAAGACCCCTCAGACAACAGTTAGCAGTTATTTTTTATTTTTTTTTTTATTTTTTTGGTGGTATGCGGGCCTCCTTCTGCTGTGGCCTCTCCCGTCGCGGAGGACAGGCTCCGGACGCGCAGGCTCAGCGGCCATGGCTCACGGGCCCAGTCGCTCCGCGGCACGTGGGATCCTCCCAGACCGGGGCGCGAACCCGGTTCCCCCGCATCGGCAGGCAGACGCGCAACCGCTGCGCCACCAGGGAAGCCCAACAGTTAGCAGTTAGAGTCAAAATCAGAAAGCAGTTGGCAGCAACAAAGTTTAGGAATGGAATCTTTTGTTTTTTTAAGTTTTTTTTTTAATTTATTTTATTATTTTATTTTTTGGCTGTCTTGGGTCTTCATTGCTGCGCGCGGGCTTTTCTCTGGTTATGGCGAGCGGGGGCTTCTCTTCATTGCAGTGCACGGGCTTCTCGTTGCGGTGGCTTCTCTTGTCGTGGAGCATGGGCTCGAGGTGTGGGGGCTTCAGCAGTTGTGGCGCGCGGGCTCCAGAGCGCAGGCTCAGTAGTTGCGGCGCACGGTCTTAGTTGCTCCGCGGTATGTGGGATCTTCCCGGACCAGGGCTCGAACCCGTGTCCCCTGCATTGGCAGGGGGATTCTTAACAACTATGTCACCAGGGAAGCCCAGGAATGGAATCTTGAGTGGATTCCTGGTGAGAAAACTAGACTGCCTAGAGGTCTAATTACAGAGAGGGGAACATGCACACTCAGGGGAGAGGTGAGAAATGGGAAAATAAAATGGTAATTCCTTTACCGATTTACCAGAACCAATACAAAATGCCATCATAATCTGCTGAGAAATTTAGGAAAATGATCATTATTTTTTTCTAGGTCTAAATGGGTAAAGGGTAAAGAATTTTGTCTCAACCCTAGCAAGGCTTCATTTTTGAGACGCCTATGAGGATGATAAAATAATACATTTCCAGAAACAGATGAACTTGTTTGTGGAGATGGCTCTGAAGAGCAGATGGGTTTCAGAGAATGTTTTATGGGGGCTTGTCCTCGTTTGCTTTTCTTGGTTCCATTTCTGAAAAATGAAGCCTTTCTTGAAATCCTCTTACACTGTCAGAGGCACTGAGTTCAAAGGATTTAGCTGCGTTCTTTGCTTTACCGCAAGGCTGAGGGATTTTTCTGTCTCAAGATCGTTGCTGCTTCTTTATTAAACCAGAGAAAAGTATGAAATGGGGGCAAGGAGCAAGATTCCTTGAACGTGGCTTGAAGCTGTAGCTTCAGTTGCAACTCTTATTTCATGTTTTTAGTTATTGATGGAAAACCTTAGCTTGAATGTACCAGATTTATTCTTAGAATTGATTATGCTGATAAAAGTCACTGAGCTGCTTCTAAGTGCCAGGCCCAAGGAACTCTCTCTGTCTCATCTGCCACCTCAACCTTTCAGAAGCCTTCACCTTTGGACCACCTGCCCCTCCAGCCCTGAGCCCCACAGCCTGTGTCCTCGTTCTTTTTTGGGGGTTGGGGGGTGGGGTGTCTCACTGAGCACACTTTTCCATTCTATCCACTGAGTCCCGTCCACCTTGAAGGTCAGTGCCTTCTGGCTCCCTGGACCCTGACCTTGTCTGTGCATTGCTTCTGTCCTCTTCACCAAGTCACAGCCCATCACCCCACCCCTGGGTTCTGAACCCCACATGCGTGATGACCCACAGGAGCACCTCTCCCTGCAGCCCGGGACCCCGCACTCCAGGTCTACGGGCAGCTCCTGGAGCCCTGGGTCGCTCAGGGCACAGCTAATTGTACTGGTCATCAGCTAGTTACATCAGGTGGATTTTGGGAGCTGGAGGTCATCGTCTGCCCCCTCAACCTCCATCCTTGATCACTTGCTCAGAGGATAACTCACCCCCCCCAATCCAGCCACATCTTCTCTTATCTCCTCAAACTGGAGGTTCTCTCGGACTCCTTTGGGCTGGGGTCCGGCAGCGCCTCTGCTGCACACACCACGGAAGGATTGCAAGTCTCACCCGAGCTCAGCCCACTCAGACCCCCTGCGGCCCTGGTCCAGCCTCCATCTCTGGACTCCGACAGGCTCAGGGATCACGGAAGACAGGATGTGGCTGCCTGGAGGCATCAGGTAACGTAGCCCAGAGCAGTGGAGGAGCTAAGGCCTCAGCGACAAGAGTTAGAAGGATCCACAAAATCAATCTCTCACTTCCTGCCCTCAAAGGCCATGAGCCCACGTGACTCCATTGGTTGGACCAGAAGTCACTCACTGTGATGGTGCAGCCAGGTACCAGGATCCAATGTGCACGGCCTGCGTGACCTCTGCCTCTCTCCTCCTACACATCCCTCCACTTCCTTTCTCACTCTTGCCACCCTGGGATCACACCTCCCACGAAGCCGGGTTGAGCAAGCAGAGCCCATGGTGTAGATGCTGGTGCCCCTTGGTTGAACCACATGCACCCCATACAGCGTCCTAACCCAGAGCCTGGGATGTAACTGGTCCTCTCCTCTGCTCCTCCAAACGAGGTTCTATCCCAATACGGAACATCTCAGAAGTCCCTTGTCTCTTGTTCTAGGGTGACCCTCAGGCTGTAGCAGCCTCCTAGGCATGCTCACAGTCATGAGAGGGGCCTTTCTGAAATGCAAACCCAGCCATCTTCTGCCTAGAGCCTTCCATCCTTTTCCATCACTGTCTCTGAGGATAAAATTCATGTTTTTTAGGTGAAGAACTCGGAGTCTCCTCCTCTTCAGCCCTACCTTCTGACAACTGCTACCCCCATCTCAGTGGGAACGGCCTGCAGCCCCATATCACACGGTGCCTCCTACGCCGGTGCTGCCGGCCAGTCCTCCAGAGCAGGTAAAGAGATGGAACTGGGCAGGGGATGATAAATATCAGCGATAGGGTTGTCAGATGAAAGATAAGATGCCTCATCACATTGAATTGCAGACAAAGAATCATTCTTTAGTATTCGAAGTATGCCCCATGCGATACCTGGAATATTCATATAAAAATGATTCATTGCTTATCTGAAATTTAAATTTAACTGGGCACTCTGTATTTTTATTTGCTAATCTGGCAACCCTGAGTAAGGATCAGTCCCTGTGAAGGGAAGAAGCAGGAGGCGTCTTGACCAGATTAGGCAGAGGAAGAGCCTGGAGGCTGCAGGACTGGCAGAGCCCTGGCCAGCCCCCCGGGAGTGCAGGGGCCACTAAGACCTGCTCAGGGTCCAGAATCAGGTCAAACCAGCCCGGCCTTCATACCCCCGCCTTAGCCAGTCACTGAGGCAGACCATTCCAGACTGGCTCGACCTTGGCAAGATGGCTTTCTGCCCTCGCTGGAGCTGATGGCTGCGGGCAGCCTGCTGACCACACTTCCTGCCGCCTGGCAGCAGTCCTTCCCTGGAGGGAGATCAGGCAGCCCATTGCTGTGTCTCCCACACTCACCTTTACTCTTGTTTCTGCTCAACCGTCTTCCCTGTTTCCCCACCTGGTTTATTCAGTCATTTAAGACACCGAGGTCACTTGCTCTGGCTCTGTGTGCACCTTACACACAGTGGGTCCCCCCCACCGCCTTTCTGTGTGACCTTTGGAGATGCTGCACTGGTTCCCCTTATGCCTCTGAGTTGTCATTTACCTGCTTGTGTCTGTCTCCCTGACAGATGGTTAAGGTCTTCCATAGGTTGCACTGTGTCTTCTTCATTCAGAAAATACTTACTGGCACTAATCTCGAGCCAGGCAGTGCATCAGGCACTGGGATACTGCAGGGAACAAGAGCAACTCCTTCCAGCCCATCCTGACTGCAGAATTAGGTGGAGGGTGCACTCAAGTCAGAGAGGCAGCTACAGTAAGTATTAGGAGGGTGTCTTGGCTTGAGTCGCCCCAGAAGCAGACCCTGAGACAAGGATGCAGTTTATTTGGAAGATGATCCCAGGAAACCCTGGTAAGTGAAGGAGGGGGTGAGACAGGGAAGGGAAGGCAT
Source organism: Physeter macrocephalus (assembly GCF_002837175.3). Classification (NCBI taxonomy): domain Eukaryota; kingdom Metazoa; phylum Chordata; class Mammalia; order Artiodactyla; family Physeteridae; genus Physeter; species Physeter macrocephalus. The sequence goes on along the minus strand of NC_041227.1, from coordinate 42,325,938 downwards.
TCAACCCAGGGTGTGTTTCGAGAAGTTACCACTGTGGACTATCAGAGTGCATCCTGCCAGGGACTCTGGGACCCCTTGCAGACCACACATCTTCAGGGAAATCCCACCTGAGGGGCAAGGGAGCCGGGGTATTTGTCCACCAGGCCCGTCAGCCACTGGTGGGGAGCTGCCGTGTGTTATATGGGTGGGCAGGGCATTTTCCAGCACCTCTATCTAGATGCGCGGCTCTGGCTGCCAGGCAGTCTTCAGACTGTGAGCGATTAAGCCACTGTGACTTGTACTGGGAAGGCCTGATGGGCTATGGGTGGGCCACCAACCACTCATGCTGTACCTGGGGAAGCAGAAGGAGTGAATCAGAGTCTCCAGACATAATTCCGTCTCACTCCGATCTATGGGGACTAGAAAAAAAGAGGTGGCTCCAGGAGAGGATGCAACAGGTGTGAAGGCTCAGAGGCAAGAAAGAGCGGATGTCTAAGGGAAGAGGAGGGGATTCAAGCACTGCAACCTTGACATTGCGACGCGCTCTGTCTGGGGCCAAGAGGGAGCAGGAGACGGGTCCCTGGGACCCTCTGAGAACCATGATATGTATCTGAGGCCAGACCCTCCTGGCCCCCCCAGGAGTCCTGGAGTAGATAAAGAGAAGTCTCTGTGCCTAAGGATCTCAAACAATTTTGCTCATGTTTTAGGATCTGTAGCACCGCTAGCTCCAAACTGAGCATTCCAAATAGGGCTCAAAAAAAAGTTCCTTCTTAATATGGGAAAATACCCCCTGGAATTATCACAGAATAGCCCACCAGCCCTGGATCCTGCTCTTAACTTGAAGGTGAAAGTCAGACCTGGGGGTGCCCCTCCAAGCTCTTCTGGGCATCTTGAAACATGTCTCCAACACGGGGACTTTCTCCCTCATACCTTGACTCATGCGATCAGCTGCATGTCAACACTGCATGGATATGCTACACATCCAAGGCAAATATTTCAAAACAAAGGAAAGGACACGTGGCATGAGAAAAAAGTGTCTGCAATATTGCTGAAACCTGGAAGGCAGTGAGAACTGGGCCAGCTGGGACCTAGAAATTCTTATCATCTAAACTGGAATTCTTAGACCATTCCCAAGTAGCACTCACCCTCATCCTAAACCTCAAAGTATTTAGACTCTAGCTCTGGGTCAATGGTCAAAGGTGTCTCCAGTGCTGAGAAAAATGTACACACTCAAGAAATATCTCGAAGTGAACAGGCGTGAGAATGATTATTTCTTCATGAAAACTGATATGTTGCCCTCCTTTGTGTGCACCCACGGAAGGAGGGACTAGGGTTATTTTCTTACTCAGGGTGCTGTCTTAAATCCTGTAAGCCCACATCAGCTCCCTGCTTTGCAAGCTGGCCAGGCAGCGTGGTATAGAAACCAACCTGAAACTAGAGTCAGAAGACATGGCTTTGAGGTCTGATTTGGCTGCTTAGGCATCAGAAATTTATTTAGCCCTTTGACAAGTCACTAGCCTTTCCAAGGCTCATTTTCACAACTCTGAAATGAAGTAGCGGTCTCTTTGCATCACTGTTTCACATTTGATGCTGCATATGTGGGTTTCTGACATGATGCCTGAGACAAGGCTGTGCACGGGGTCCCCACCTCACCTCACGCTGCTGTGTCATGGCAGGTCACACGGGGAGCCTCAGCTACATGGAAATGCAGCCCAGACAGTACTGGAAGGTGAGTTAGAATGGGGGCCCTCTGCTCCTCCCCCTAGCGAATCCTGGGGAAAGGGAGACATCTAGGCTTCACACGCTTATTCAGAATTGCCTACAAATGGATCTTTACTAGTTTTTTTTGTTTTTTTTTTTTAAACTTATTTATTTATTTATTTATTTATTTATTTATTTATTTTGGCTGTGTTGGGTCTTCATTTCTGTGGGAGGGCTTTCTCTAGTTGCGTCAAGTGGGGGCCACTCTTCATCGCGGTGCGTGGGCCTCTCACTGTCGCAGCCTCTCTTGTTGCGGAGCACAGACTCCAGACACGCAGGCTCAGTAGTTGTGGCTCACGGACCCAGTTGCTCCGCGGCACGTGGGATCCTCCCAGACCAGGGCTCCAACCCGTGTCCCCTGCATTGGCAGGCAGACTCTCAACCACTGTGCCGCCAGGGAAGCCCTTTACTAGTTTTTTAAATGATGATAATTATTTCAGGTTTTGGCTCTTTTGGGTCCCTGGCATTTCTGTATGAGTTTTAGGATCAGCTTGTCAAATTCTGCAAAGAAACCAACTGAGATTGATTCTATAGATCAACTTGGAGAGCTTTGCAATCTGAACAACATTAAGTCTTTGAATCTAGGAGCACAGGATGATTTTCCATTTACTTAGGTCTTCTTTCATTTCTTCTAACTATGGTTTGTAGTTTTCAGAGTGTACGATTTGCAAATCTTTTGTGAAATTTGTTCATAAATATTTTATTCTGTTTGATGCTAGTGTAAGTGGAATTCTTTTCTTTTTTTAAATTTTATTTATTTATTTGTATACAGCAGGTTCTTATTAGTTATCTATTTTATGCATATTAGTGTATATATGTCAATCCCAATCTCCCAATTCATCACACCACCACCAACCCCCGCCTCCACTTTCCCCCCTTGGTGTCCATACGTTTGTTCTCTACATCTGTGTCTCTTTTCTGCCTTGTAAACCGGTTCATCTGTACCATTTTTCTAGAAGGTAGAATTCTTTTCTTAATGTTATTTTTCGATTGTTTGTTGCAAATTTATAGACATACAATTGATTTTTGAATACTGATCTTGCATCCTGCCATCTTGCTGAATAAAATCTTGAAGCTAGTCCGCCAGGTATTTTGGATCTCTCCATTCTGTGCCACATCGAAAGATGGAAGAGAAAAGGTGTGGAAGGTACTGAGCAGGGGGAGGGGGAGGGGGAGGGGGAGGGGCTGCTTAAAACATTGCCCCAAATCTGTAAGAGAGCACCCATCCTGCTAGATATCAAATCAGAAGTTTTTTTTCTCATTGAAAGTCAATCAGCATCAACACTCCACAAGTCATGTAGACATTAGAAAGCCTAACCCAGAGGCTGCTGGCCACAGAGAGCAAAGCCTTCAGAAAAGATAAGGCTAGGTGATGTATACCAAGTGCCCAGAAATGGAAGGAGACACAGGAGGTGGAGGCAGTGGGTGTAGAAATAGGTTCAGAGCCTATAAGAGGAAAGCAAAACCACCTTAGAAATCACCTGTTGAGGACTCTGTTATTTGAGTAGCTAAGAGATAGCAAGCGGACAGATAATGAGTGGAAAAGGCCCAGAACTGGGGAGGTCAGTTCACTTGATTCACAGAAAACTATTAGCGCAGCCCAAAAGCAGAGAGATTGGCAGGTATCCCACAGCTGAACTAGATGAGGTTGCTCACGCATTCCTCAGTCAGGAGGACCAGGCTCTGCAGGAAGGACCCACTATATGCACACTTGGTATTTTGTTTTGTGTCAGTGAGGACATGACAGGTTATGCTACAACCTCAAAATCTAAGGGATTCAAATAACAAAGACTTATCTCTTGCTCATATTGTGTGTCTGCCATGGGTTGGCATGTGGTGGGGTTTGTGCTCGTCATAATCACTAGAGGACCTGGGACGATAAACGTTTCATCTCCCAGGATGGCAGAGGCTGCAACCCAACAGACGCTTCCAAACCTCAGGGGCAGGGAAGGGGCACAGTGAGTTTGGGAGCTGCCCATAAAGCTGCTAACCAACCGGAAGTGACTGTGATGTTCTGCTCACATTTCATTGGCCAAAGCAAGTCACGTGGCCTTGTCTGATATCAAAGAGGGCACTCAGTTCTACCCTAATATGTGTCCAGAAAAAAATCAAGAATATCTGTGACTAGCACCAGTGACTATTAAAATCTACTCTCCAGCCACTGAATAGCTAATCCTCATTTCTTCCTACATTTTTCTCCCAACACAGAAAAGAACAACTTAGAAATTCCACAGATATAATGAAGCTGGCACTGAACAACTGGGGGTTGCAGAGGGGAGCAGTGGCCTGAGGTCTGTTCTGTGCCCTGGTTTTTACCTTGATGTGGCACCTGGGGATGAGTCTGGTTCTCAAGGACCATCTGCAGCCAGAGGAGGACCCAGAAGCTGCAGCTAAGACAACTCACTCATTTGGGATGCAGGCCTCAGCATAGGCCTCGGGCTCCAGAAAATTCTCTAAGAAAGAATAGAAATCAGGCTTTCCTGGTGACACAGTGGTTAAGAATCCGCCTGTCAATGCAGGGGACACGGGTTCGAGTCCTGGTCCAGGAAGACCCCACATGCCGCGGAGCAACTAAGCCCGTGCACCACAACTACTGAGCCTGTGCTCTAGAGCCCATGAGCCACAACTACTGAAGCCCGTGTGCCGCAACTACTGAAGCCCGCGCGCCTAGAGCCTGTGCTCTGCAACAAGAGAACCCACTGCAATGAGAAGCCTGCACACCGCAACAAAGAGTAGCCCCCACTCTCAGCAACTAGAGAAAATCCACGTGCAAGCGAAGACCCAATGCAGCCAAAAATTAAATAAAGGAATAAATAAATAAATTTTTTTTAAAAAGAAAAAATAGAAATCACATTCCTATTCCCAGTTTGAAAAATTCTGCAGAGAAAGTTTCCAAGTCTTCTTAAAGCCATGAAAAACAAAACAACACAAAACAAAACCTGCCTCAGTCCTAGCTGCACAGGGAGACAGGACGCCCTGGGAGAGAGAGAGACACCCCAGCCTCCCGTAAATCTCAGGAGAAACTCGGTGGCTGAGCCTGGGAGCTGGAGCAGCCCAGACACCAGAGCCAGAGGGTGCAGACCATGAGCTGAGCTCCAGCGGCAGAGGCTGGCGGCCCCTGCGTCCTTCGTCCCTACCCCTCTGCTCCTGGGTCAGGATGGACAGAGGTGGCCATGCCGTACCCCTCATGGCCCCATGGATCTGCCTCACGGCGCACACACCAACCTGTACCCACCTCCAGCGAACACCTCTGAAATTCTGAGGTTCCTTTCCAAGCTTCTCTCCTCGACTCTGCTGAAGGACCCAACCACCCTGCTCCTCCAAAGCCCCCCGAGTGGAACGGTCTCGGGGTTGGGTCTGTGCTGTTGGCAGCTTTGACTGACGTAACCAGATTCAGGGTTTGGATGGGCCCTGGTGTTGCCCATGAGACTGGGCTATGATACATGGGGGAAAAACAAAGATTCCTTTAACATCCTCCCATCCCGTGAATGTGGACAGAATCGTTTCTGTGGACCACCTTGGAAATCAGCCCCCTACCCCCACTCCCTTTGTGGCTGCAACACGTGACCTCAGAGGGTGGGCAGGAATGTCTCATTTTCCAGGCTCAATTTGACCTGCTGAGTTAAGCACTCAACTAAACGAGCCTGAAGTGCTTGAAAAATTCAAGCCCAGTTGACAGACGAGGGTGGTTCCTTCTAGAGTAGAGGCTTGAGCTGGCTCCTTGAGTTGGCTGAGGAGGAGGAGTGGGGTTTCAGCCAAAGCTCCCTTTAGCAGCTCATAAAAACTTGACCATGCAGAACGACGGCTGACGCTTCCCTAACATGCTTGAGTTTCCAAAGGGCTGTAGGTTTGTGGTTCCTATTGACTGTTCTACATGTGAGGCAAGTAATGTTTATCGAGGGTAAGTGACTTTCCCAAGGTCACACAGCTGTAAGGACCAGTCTGCAGGCTGGGGTCCAGAGCCCTGAGCATCCCCTCATCCTGTTAGGGATCTGGCCGCCCCCCCACATCCTTTCCTCCAGAGGCAGGGCCCTGAGGGACACTCATGAGAGCCCAAAGGTGGGAACAGCTGACCAGCATCCTCCTCACTGTGAGGAGGTGGGGGGTCAACCATCCATGCAGGACTAGTTACAGGGACCCCAAACTGTTTCTGCAATGAAAGCCACCTTCATCGGATGTGTATGAAAAAAATGGGGGATGGGACAAGAAGATGCAGCCCGCACAATTCAGCTACACCACAGAGTTCTGATGTAAGGGTGACAGGGGATGGTAATTTGTAAAACCCAATGATTATTGGTTCCTCCACATATCTCTTGGGGTCAAGGCTGGGGCATGGACACCAGGCAACCATCAGGACCAGTGGCTTCATTCACAGGATGGCTTCTGCCTTCACCACCCCACTCAATTTCCTACCAATGACTCCGTGTACCCCAGGCCCTGCTCACCCTGTACCCCAGGCCCTGCTCACCCTGCAGCCACCTCCTGCTGCCAGAATGAGGTCCCCAATGGGTTCCTCTCTTGGGCAGCCCCTTCCTCAGGGCCCAGAGTCTTGTCTGTGGCCCTTTGTCAGGGGAACGGGACCCTAGAAGGAAAGGCATGCTGGAAGCGGAGCCGAGTGCGTGGGAGATCTAGCCCTTCAGGCCTCGCCAGCCACACTGCCCTACCCCCCATCAAGGTGTCCTTTCCCACCTGGGAAGCGGGAGAGTCAAGACACCTGAGATGATAACTGCCCCACAGTCTAAACGGGCCGTGCTGAGCTCCCAGGCCTGTTGGGGACCGGCCAGCTGAGGGGGAGTCTGGTGCAGGCTGGAGCCATTGTCAATGACCACTGTGACAACCCCCTGGTGGAGGTCAGCCTGGGCCCCTTCGCCGCTTCACAGCTTCACAGGAGAGGGAAAAAAAAAAGGGAGCTCAAGAACTTTCCAGAAGGCTGAGGTCAGATTTGCTGTGGGACATGCCCTTGAGCAGAGAGAACTGTGGGGCAATGTTTCCACCCCCTTGGGGCAGGGAGCAGGAGTGTCCCTAAGTTGGCCCAGATTCACCTTCCCGGAGTCTAATGCCAACACACGTCAGGCCCACGGGACCTCTGGTCATTCCTGGACCTTCCCTGCACTTGTTCAAGGCAGGATATGGACAGATGCTTCTGCCAGGCCCTTTGAGTACCATGTTTCTTATCGTAAGTTAAGGACTTCTTGGCACACAGTCTGGTCCCTCTGTCTACTCTGCACCTGCCTGTCTGTCCCTCTGATTTCTCTTGGGCTGGTTCATTTGCTTCAGCTGAGATGGTTTCCCCAGGCGTGGACAAGATGAAGCCTTGAAAGAATGAGCTTCCTAGCCTGGCCAGGTGGGGCACCAGAAACGCCTGGAGCATTCGCCATGCTTTTAGTCCAATGCCAGCGATTCCCCTGGAAAAGAAGTACTTTGAGACATTTCTGAATCATATCCTACAAGGAAGAAAGTGCAATGTAAGAAAAATAAATTCCACAAATGGAGAGAATGTTGCTGACCCTGTGACCTCAGATGCCCAGGCTAAGCTCTGGCCCCCGCCTATGTGCCCCTGCCAGTCTGCGAGGGGACCCGCAAAGGACCCTCCCATTCTGTCCCACCCCGGGGTCAGGGCAGGGAGTGGTGCTGACACTCCTGGGTATACTCAACACCAAACCCTCCGCCCGGTGCAGAGGGTGGGGCTGGCGGGAAGCAGGAAGGGCCAGGGCCGGGCAGCGCTCGCTCGGCTGGGTGGCCGGAGCGGGCTGCGGGCTGAGTGCCCACGCTGGGCGGTTCCAGGAAATTCCAGGCCGGCCAACCAAAGTGCCTTTCAGAGCAGCCATGCTGCTATTTTAAGGGCTGTGTTGAGGGGAAACAGCTCGATAAAAGCAAGACAATTGTTCAGAGGTGGGAGGTTGGAGTAGCTGGGGCAGCCCCTCTGTGCCCTCTGGGATGTGGCCAGAGTGCAGGGCGGGGCTGTGACCATGATGCCTTCTTGACAACTGTCCAAGGGCTCACGGTCCCCCAGAGTCTGAGCTGAGGCTTCGGTTCCCTGAGTAACAACTCAGCAAAGAGAAGGGTCTATCTCCTCAGGATGGTTGAAGACCCCGCTCCCCCCTAGCTGGTTGGTGGTGGCCCGCCTCTCACCTCTATGCCTGGGCTCTGTAGAGCAAAAGTTCCCAAATGAGGGCTCGCCTTCCTGCCACGTCCAGGGTGATTTCTCTAGTCTCAGGGTCACAGTCACCCTACCTGTTTGCGGACCTGGATGGTGCGAGCCTGGGCCCTCCTCTGCTCTCACTCTGTGTCACTCAACTCATCATTCCTGATGACTCTTTTCCCCACTGCAAAATGAGGTCAGGTGGACAATGTGCCATCACCCTCCCACCATGTGCCGTGACTGGGATCCAGTGCTCACACCTCCCTCCACAGCCCCGCGTTGCCCGTGTACCAGGGACAGGCCGCAGCAGGAGGGGGAGGAAGCCAGGGAGTGCCTGGCCAGGGCTTATTTCCCTTTGGACCAGCTGAAGTGGGGACCTGGTTTGGAAGCCACAAGAAAAGCCCAAGGGAGGGGTGACCTGGAGAGTCCCAGGTTGATTGATGGATTTCTGAGCTGGTCATCCTAAAATTGGAGGAGTGGGCACGATCAAGAGAAGGAAAGAATAAAAGAGAATGGGGAGGGAGAGAAAGACATGAGGGGGGAGGCCAGAAGAGGGATGCTCTCCTTCTAACGCCCTTGTCACGAGGCCCCAGCTCCAGAGCCCGTAAGGAGGGGAGATCAGATGCGGCAGGGCTGTGGTCGGCCCCGTGGCCTTGCTCCGTGGCAACTCCCTGACGTGTCAGTACATTTGTGGATGTAGGGCCTGGGGTGCAGGAATCTCTTTTGCAGACATTTCCTCACCTAATCCCAGTGAGTCCCAACAACAGGCTACAGGGAGGGCATTATCCCCATTTTAACAGGTGAGGAAACTGGGGGTCAGAGAGGTTAAATCACTGTTCTGTGTCACACAGCCTGTTAGTAGAAGACTAGGTCTCAAGCCACTTCCTCCCCCGATGACAGGGACCCCTCCCGGTCAACTCAGATTGGCTTTTGCTGTTCTAGCAGGTTGCAGTAAGGCTCAGGCCCTGTGGTGGGTTGACAATGGTGCAAATTCTTAGACGCACCTCCAACGAGAGGTGGGTCTGGGTCCCCTCCGCTTAGCAAATCACTTGTGCAGTAGATGATGCTGTGTGACCTCCAAGGACAGACAAGAGGACATCTTGCAGCTTGGCTTTGGTCTCATGGAACACTTGCTGTTTGGACACTCCTCTGGGGATGTCTCCACGTAACAAGCCGGCCACGTGGACAGACATATGTGAGCTCTGGTCGGCAGCCTCAGCTGAGCTCCTGGCCGACAGTAAGCATTGCCTGCCAGCCAAGCCAGTCACCTTGGAACATGGAGTCTGGGTGAAGATGGAAGCTCTGGTAGGTGTCTGATAGAAACCACCTGAGGGATTCCAAGTGGGGACTTCCCACCTGAGCCCGTCCTGAACCCCTGGCCTGCAGACTGTCAGCAAGTGGCTGAGTTTGAGGGTAATTGATTGCATCGTCATAGAAACAACCACAAGGGTGCCGGCGTGAACACCTGGGTCCAGGTGAGCCTCATGCAGGTGTGCGGGTGTCACGTGGTGAGGGAGAAGTAGAGGGGGCCAGATGTGCCTGCTCTGCTCAGAAAGACCAAGGATGTCTCCTGGCAACGTAGCCCCATGTGCCAACTCACCCTCATACCAGTAAACTTCCAAGGAGAGAGTCGGAAGCAAACTTATAATTGGTGAGTGGGAGCTTATCTCGGCGAGAACAAGGAAAGGGTGGCAGGATCTGGGAGCAGAGATGAGTTCAGAAGCTGTCCAGACAGATTTTGGAAACAGACAAAGCTCCGAGGATGCAAGAGGAGAAAATAGAGGGCAGAAAAGCAAATAGTGTGCATCCCTGCGTGAATGGCAGGGTGACATTTTGCTGTTATTGTCGGTGCTGCTTCTTATTTGGCTGCTGGCTTGTTCCAGGATTGGAGCTCCCTGGGGGGGACAGCATTCGTGTTACTCATTGTCCCGGAGGTGAAGAAAGGGGTCTCTCTCTTCTGAAAATAATCTCACAAATTACTGAGCTTCTAGGAAGCTGGAGTTTCCGTGCAGCCACCGTGCAAGTCCATAGGTCGGGGGAACGCGTTCCAATATGCCATGGCTGGTCCCCAAGCACGGTTTAGCATCAATCTGATTTAAAATTCAGCACAGCTTGTGTTCTGAAAATCACACGTGAATTCCCCAAACCTCGAATTCCACAAACTTCATCTCAATGTCTTGAAATACAGCTTGCCTGTCCTCCAGCTGCTAAGACACTTGGTGGTGGCCTCCTGGGCAGGTGCAACCTTGGTATAATTTTGTCCTTTGGCTCCAAGTTTTGTAAGGATCCAAACTTTGAAAATCAAGTCAGGCCGCTAGGGCTTGGCCAGGGGAGAAAGAAAGCCTGGCCGGTACACGTGTTCATGGGACGCCCCCTTGCAGGCAGCCAGGAGCACCTTCTCTTGTCCTACCGGAAGCACCGGGAAGGCGGAGGAGGACGGAATTGGAGAGGTGGGCTTCTGCTTTTAGGCTCCTAGATTCCACCAGGCCAGCTCTCCAGCTTGGGGCTGAGCTTAGCGCTGGGTCAACAACTGGTCTTGGTCCCTGCTTTTTCAGCCAGTTGAATATTTGTTTGTTTGGTTTTGTTTGTCTAGAAAAGAGGACAGCTTGACAAGATCAAAGATAAAGAATTGCGACATTTGAAGATAAACAACCAAATAAAGGAAGGGAGAAAAATGATGGTTCTGTATGTTGAGGGAAAGCCAGAAATTGGTTACATTTGAAATAATATTTTAAGGTTATAAAATCCTTCCGTATTTAAAGAAGCACACACAAAAATATAAGCATGAGCTTGTGTTTGGCCGGAACTTTGACCATTTTAGGAGGCAGGTGGGACCCGGGTGCAGCTTCCTTTTCAGAAACTGGAAGTTGGGTGTTCAAATCCCAAAGACAGTTTCATTCAGGGGAAAACTCTGGTGGAGAGGGGCTGTGTTGGGGGGCGCTGTTGAGAATTAAGAGCCGACTGAATGTGTGCCTTATGATCTAGACCGAGGTGAGCAAATCCACAGGCCAAATAAGGCCATGCCCCACTGGTGTACGAACGTGGCTCCTTTCCTGTTACACAGGCAGAGGCAAGAGGTTACAACAGGGACCCTAAGGCCCGTGAAACCTAAAAATACTCTCTGGCCTTTTACAGAAAACGTTTGTCAACCCTTGGTGTAAATGGTCCAGACACTCACCTAAGTACCACTTACCCTGGCATCATCCAAAAATTGTGTTAGGTTGGGTTCTGCATGGTTGCTCGTATGGTGGAAAATGTGAATACATATATACATACGTATAGACACACACTACCTACATATAGACACACATGCATGCACACATACATGCATTCATGCAAACATACATTCACAGAGCAAGTGAGGTAAAGAAAAAGGAAAGGAAAGAGAAAGACCATATCCTGGCAATACAGAGAGCCGGAGTGGGTCAGGGTATAACCCGGGCTGTCAGCATTCTCCCTTCCACGGCCCTCCGGTGCTTACCGACCCTGTACACACTGTAGGCGTCTCTACTGCACATAAGTGAAACGCCCTGCTTGAAGGTTTCTTCTGGATACAGGCGTGCTTGGTCCTTGTGCAGGGCCATTAAAGACACCCCACAATCTGCCCTTAATCTAGGACAAATGGGATTTAGTGGGTCCGTACCCCAGCTTCCTTGTCCCATGTGTGGCATGACTCTGAGGTTGTGTGAGTACTGCCCTGTCACCCAGAAGTCCCCAGAGCGAGGGGTCCTGTTGCCCACAGTTGTAACCTGTCCATTAATGAGCTGTTTATTGCCTGTCTTCCCTTCCCTGTCTTGCTTCCCCACCAGTGCTCCCTGGGACCACCTCCAACTAAGCTGCCTTCACTGCATCCTTGTCTCGGGGTCTGCTTCTAGGGGACCCTACACAGGACAGTTCTGGCACACTTCGCTGTCCACAACAAGATCCTTTGCTCCCTGTTTTCCTTTGCTTGATCCTGTATTTTTAAATATAAGGATGATAACAAGACCAATTTAATAAAGAGTTGATGATCATATCTTATTTGCTTACTTGTTATCTAAAACCAAGGAGTACATGCCAAAAGCAAACAAACAAGAAGGTGGACAGAGGCTAAGCTCTGCTATACAGGAAAGTTTTAGGTCAAGGTAAGTGTTCTCTGGGTACCAGAGGCTGTTTATACAGCCAAGCAAAGGAAGATGAGGAGCCTCTGTGTTTGTGTTTTTTCAACCGGGAGTCAGTGGTGAATGTCCTACAGCTGGGCGGTTGCTTGTTCTACCAGTTGCAAAAATTACAGGTGCCTTTACAAGCATCCTTTGTTTGGTTTTGTTTTGTTTTGAAAGGGTGTGCCCAGATCTGGACACAGAGCATGGAAACACATTGTCTAGGAGACTAGGAGGGTACGTGAGAGGCTCGGAGGGAGGAGGTCATTACAGACATTGATAAACAGTCATTTCCTCACGGACCCCAGGCTACCAAGAAGAAAGGGGAGCTGGGTGAATAAAAGTGAGAGCAACCTTCAGAAGAGAAGGGCTTGGGCATTGCTCCTGGGGAAGCAGCTGTTCTGGATAGAGGAGGGGAAGAATTAAAGAACTGAGTTGCCTCCTCCTCCATGAGATGGGGGCAGTATTGTCCCACAGGAGGAAGGATGGTGGTGTGTGGCAGAAAGGAAGGTGTCTCAAAGAGACGGTAAGAAGCTTCTTTCATGGTCATTTCCCAACTCCCTTCTGGGGATAGAGCACTGGCTTGAATGGACGGATTATCTGGCTTAATACGCCAACTTGCATATTTGTAATAAGATTCATTATTATAGACAATTGAGTCTAATGTGCAAAGCCGGCTATCCTCTCCTTGTTGTAGTCTTAGAATGGCTGGCAAGCTCCAAGGTCACCTGTAAGTCTCATATTTCACTGAAGAGTAGTGTATAGCGTGGCGGGGGCTCTTGGAAACCGTGACTGGCATTTGTGGAACGCGTGTTCTGCACCAGGACCCACTGCATGTCTTCTCAAGTGCACACTACAACCTTTGAGAGTGGTTCATTGTCCCCATTTTACTGTGCCTCTAAGAAATTTCCTTAAGACCAATCCATGAGCATGGGCCACCACTGGAGTCTGAACCTTGATATGTCCAGATCCTGCATCAAGTTCCACCCACTGCACCAGTGGTTCCCAGATGCCAGTCTGGGTATCATCCCACACCCTATGCTGGAGATGAGTGCTCCATAGGAGTCATTTGGTTGGGCTCCCTTGGAAGCAGATGCTGAGATGATAAGGACCTGAGTGCAAGTGGTTCATTAGGAGGGGGTCCCAGGGAGCACTGGGAGCACTGGGAGAGGAGGGAGGAAATTGGTCGGGAAAGGTAAACAAACCAGTAAAGGGAGTATCATTGAGTTGGTTACTGCCCTGGGCAACTGGGGCTCATTCCTGCAGGGGAATTCTGGGAGGTGGTGGAGAATGTCCCTTCCTGAGGGGTCGGAACCTGGGGAGTTTCCCACAACACCCACCCACTGTTGGCTGAGTGATGGGTTTGGAGCATTAACACCCAGGCGCCTCTGTCTCCCTCTGTGTTAAGTACATTCACATGTTGTGCAACCAAGCTCCAGGACAATTTTCATCTTGAAAAACTGAAACTTATACCCATTAAACAGCAACTCTCCATCCCCACTCCAGCCTCTGGTAACCATCCTTTTGCTTTCTTTCCCTATGGATTTGACTGCTCTAAGGGTGTGTGGACTGAAAGGGGTAGATTCAGAAACAGACATCCCAGTCCTAGCAGGTGTCTTGTTCATAAACTAAGTAGGACCATCTAAAGTGGTCTAACATAAATCCCACACAAGGACCACCCTGCGAGTAGAAGGCTACAGGGACTAATTTTAGGACCAGAACCCTTAGTAGCCAACTGGGGTTTGGAGTGGGAGTGGTGAGGCACAGGCTCCACTTGGGAGCCAGGGATTTGGGAAGATTGGAGAGGAAGCAGCTGGCCCCAGCAGAGCAAACAACCATGGTGTCACGCTCCACCTCGAGGTTGCGGTTAGAAGACGCCACCATGCTTGTTATCCATGTGGGCGTCTGGCCAGTCCACTCTCAGGTGTCCGGACTCTATCTGCTCTACAATAAGTTAGCACCTTGCAGGCTGTGACTGCAAGGGCAGGTGTGATTTGGTGTGGCTGGAGTAGAGAAGGACAAGATGAAAAACGACCAAAGAAAAGGATTTCAAACATTGACATTTCCTCCCAGGAAACAAGTCCAAGGAGAAAACCTGAATGTGTGGAGTTTGATCCAATGCCCCACTTCCTCCATCCCTAAAAGGACGAGAAGTCTTCAGACTATAGCCTGGGGGGATGAGAAGCCTTCCCTCTCAGCAGATATTGGGAGATCCTCATCCTGAATCTGAGGAAAGAGCAAGAAAAACAACAAACACCAAATTGGAGGTGAGAGAAATCAAGCAAAATCAAATGAAAAAACACCTAGGAAGAGCAAATGACTCCTGGTCATTCCAAAGGAATATCTTAAGGATGGGGAAATGGAAGGTTTTTGAAAAAGTACTTACATCTTCCATAGCCACTGTCTTGGGGATACCAGGGAGTAAGAAGATTACATTCAACAGGAGTTAGTGGAACACCCAGCAACAAAGGGAAGCTGAAACGAGCTGACAGCCCTGAGAAGTCTCATTTTTTTGTTGTTGGAATTGCCCCTAAAGAGTTCCAGAATGGTACTCCTTTCGGACCATCAATGGAGACAAAGAATATATATTTTTGCCATTATCAGAAAAAATGTGCAATTCACTGATATTTACTAAACACTTACATGAACAGTACAGAAACCGTTTCTTCATTGGCGGAAGGGACTTACCTGTGTAGTTCGGTAACTACACACATAACTGGCTGTCCATCCTGTGCTGTGCTTTCCCATGTACTGTTGAATCTGCTCATAAACACTTACCACAGGGTGATTAGGCTGCATTTTACTGATCAGGAAACAGGCTTAGAGAGCATATGAATTTTTTTTTTAACTTTTTATTTTAGGGGTTGGCCAAAAAGTTCGTTTGGGTTTTCTTTAACAGCTTAAGGAGAACACGAATGAACTTTTTGGCCAAGCCAATATATTGGCGTATAGTTGATTACCAATGCTGTGTTAGTTTCAGGGGTCCAGCAAAGTGATTCAGTTATACTTATACATGTATCTATTCTTCTTCAAATTATTTTCCCATTTAGGTCGTTACATAATTCTGAGCAGAGTTCCCTGTTTTCTACAGTAGGTCCTTGTTGGTTATGAATTGTTAAAAGATACACTGAGGTACATACACAATTTTAAGAGTCTATCTGAGCAAATGTCAATTGGAATCAGGCATCTCCAAACCAGAAGTGATCAGGAGTGCTCCTCCGACAGGAGCCAGGGGAGAGGTTTTCAGGGAGAAGATGAGAGAGCCAAGCAAGGAAGTTATTCGACTCTCTCTGGCTTAAGCAGCTGCTTATTAGGGAAAGCCTAGTGGCTGTTTGCAATTGGTCGTTCTTGATTTTCACTTTTCACATTCACGTGCATTGTCGCTGGCTTAGATTTTGGTTAATGATGTGAGCTGTCAAGGCATTGCAGCCGGCCATATCCAATGGCCTCCTTGTTTAATTGCTTTGACAGTATTATGCTTAAGGTCACAGAATTACGAGGTCACAAGCTCAAGTAAGGCTCACTCTTGTGATTCCCAGTCTCTTTCTTTCATGGTCATTCCATGCATCCTTCCAGAAACTAGGGGTGCCATGTCTGATGGCAGACCCGAAGGAAAGCTGCAAGGTATCACGATTACATTAGATTTTCTATCATAAAAATTAAATTCCGCTTTAATAGTATTCAACTTGAGATAAGCTTACACAATTAACATGGAGGAGGGTTTTCTTTCCTTATAACCCCTCTTGAGGCTAGAATCTTCCTCAGAGAGAGGTGTAAATGTGTGCCGTGAGAAAGGTGGGATCTCTTCTCCAAGAGGAGACAAAGTCAAGGTTTGAAATATTTGCAGAATTGTTCCAACCTCCGTTTTCTTATGAGGACTGGAACAATCCAAGGCCGGTGCAGAGGAAATGGTTTGATCTCCTTTCCCAAAGGGAGGTTGCAGGAAGACCTGGGCAGGTGAAGAATGAACTTGACCCCATTTCTCTGAGGCCAGGAGGCTGCCGCACTCAAAGCAGGATTTCCTGGCAACTGTTCCGGTAATGTTGTACTGAAAAAGGAGGAATGTGACGGAGAAGAGTGAAGAAGGAAAATGATATAATATAGGACGCTCCCACAGCAGCAGCCAAGGCTCTTGGAGGAAATAAGGAAACTTGAACACTCTTGGGAGGGGGGAAACACTGTGCTATTGTCCTGTAGGTGGCATCTCAGAAGGTAGATCATCTCTGCTTCATCTGAGAGATGATTTTGGTCACTGTGTGTAGAACGATGGCAGAGGGCGAGCTCGTGGGGAGGCCACTTAAGAAGCAGCTTCAGCAGCAAGAGTGACCTTGGGCTGCCCCATGGTGGAGGGACAGGATGGAGAAGAGTGTGGGGTCTGTGCTGAAGGTGAGTCCCTGGGGATTGCCTTGTCTTTGGTATACCTGGGATATTGGTTCCAAGACCACCTGGGCCCCCAAATCCACAGAGACTCACATCCTTTATATAAAACAGTGCAGTACAGCCGGCCTCCACATCCTTGGATTTCATCTCCTCAGAATCAACCAACCGCAGATGGAAATTTTGATCCAAGTTTGGTTGAGTCCATGAATGAGAGACCCGCAAATATGGAGGCAACTGTACTTATGCCTCCTCACAGGCCTTCTGAATTTCAGGAGCTGATCAGCACCAACTTTTCAGCAGGGGTAAAGCAGTATGAAGGTGTAAGAAACAATACCTATTGGAAAAGGGACACATACTTGTCAACCAGCAGGTAGAAATGTTGGTTCCCAAAGACACAGAGGTAAATTGTGGAGCTCAAGCTTGGCGGCTGTAAGGAAACAGCCTGGTACTGGAAGTTCTCCTCCCTACAGCAGACACAGTGCACGTGCATTCTGCATGCGGGCTGGTGTGTGTGTGTGTTACTGTGAGTGTGCATGTGTGTGCATGGCTGTGTGCCTGTGCTTTTGCCTGTGTGTATGTTCAGTTCAACACAGCATGATGGGGGAGTGAGAAAGGAGTGGATGGAAGTTTCTAAAAAGAAAGCTGAGGACATGATCCCAGGTTCTGGTGGGCAGGGAGTATGTTTAACCTTCTGTGCCCTCAGATCTGAGTCAGCAGGTGAGCGTACAGGATCAAGTGAAAGGCAAGATTCCAGAGGGAGGCTTTCCTTGTGGATGTCCAAGAAACATTGGCCATGAGGACTATGGGAGGAAAAGGAAATGATAAATGGTTAGAAGTCCCGAAGGGCAAGCAGTGCTGTGAGCTTTTCCCAAGAGGAATGGCTCGTTCCCGAGTAGCTGATAAAACAGAGTGCAAACAGTACCATCCTGCTGCAGAGCAGAGGGCAACTCCTGAATTCCAAAGAAGCAGTTCACTGGTGAGTCAGGGGCACGAGGACCCTGAGGGTGGGTATTTGCTTTTTCTGTCAAGTGCCTCTCAGCCCACCTTTTCATCTTTCTCTGAAATGCTTCACCGTCTGACCTCATGGGGTAGAAATGTTACCAGGTATCTCAAACGTCAAACACAGAATCCTGTAGCCCTGGCCCCTAGAGAACAGACTACAATGGGCTGGAGGCCTGAGCCAGAGGGACTCCAGGCCTCTTTCAGGACTTTTCTGCTAGGAGGTTGTGAAGAAAGACCAGCTAATCCCCAGAACCACAAGATGACAATCCGCTCACCAGCCACCTTGGGTCCAGGCTCATAGCCCCCCTGTGAGAAACAAAGCCAGGTACTTAGTTTGCATCTGCTGTGTAACAGGTCAGCCCAGGGTTTACTGGCTTGGAAACACCCACACCCTCTTCTTTCTTCAGCCCTCTGGTGACTGGGTGATCTCCTTCTGGTTTTCCTTTGACTCCCCTACAATGCTACATTCAGCTGGGAGTTGTGTGGGACCAGCTCATGGTGGCTGCCTTCCAAGCACTCAAGCCCCAAGTGCAGAGCTTAATGAGCTGCTTGCATCTTGTTTGCTGCTGTACAATTGGCTAAAGCAAGACACACAGCCAAGTGCAGAGTCAGAGCAGGGGTGGACAGCAGGAGCTGTGCTGCATGGGGGACCTTCACTAGAGCAATCTACCATGCCAGTGTTCAGATGCTCCTGGTGACATCAGAGTCCATGGCTCTGGGGGGTCTTTGATTTGTGTCCCTGTCACTTGAGAGACCCTTGATGAATGAAGACCTCCAGACACCAGAGAATGCTCTCATCCAATAGTGTAGGGAAATCTCTCTACCTGGGAATATAGGGACGATCAGAGTATCTTGTTCATTAAATCTGCAGCTAAGTGTTTATTGAGAAGCTACCAAAAACACTGTGTAGGATACAAAGAAGGATTATACACTCTTTCCAGGCTTTAAGTAGCTCACAATCTCCAGGGGAAACAAGCCATTCACATACAGAAAGTTAAAATACAGTCCAACAATATGAGTACCATGAGCCAAAAAAATACCTATCACATATGTATCAGGTGCTTTCACAACCTTTCACTGTAGCTGTGATTTCACTCCAGGTTCAGAAACAAAGCAATGAAGCTCAGAGGACTTACGCCACTTGCTGGAGACAGAATTGATGAAATCAGAAGTCTTCAAATTGAGAATGAGGAATGGTTACTGAGGACAAGAGTGGCTGGAGAGTCATATAGAGGAGGCAGAATTGCCTGTACTTTCAATTTCTGTAAATCGGTGTGATAACTTTGTACACTAGCTGTTCCCAGGTTGTCAGTCATTTGGGCCGCTGTAACAAAAAGACCATAGACTGCGGTGGGTCTTAAAAACAATAGAAATTTCTTTTTTTTTTTTTTTTTTTTTTTGCGGTACACGGCCTCTCACTGTTGTGGCCTCTCCCGTTGCGGAGCCCAGGCTCCAGACGCGCAGGCTCAGCGGCCATGGCTCACAGGCCTAGCCGCTCCGCGGCATGTGGGATCTTCCCAGACCCGGGCACGAACCCATGTCCCCTGCATCGGCAGGCAGACTCTCAACCACTGTGCCACCAGGGAAGTCCCAAATTTCTTCTTCACAGTTCTGGGGACTGGGAAATCCAAGATCAAGATGCTGGTAGATTTGGTGTCTAGTGAGAGCCAGCTTCCTGGTTCAGAGATGACCATCTTTTCACTGTGTCTTCACATGGTGGAAGGGGTGAGGGGTGCTCAGTGATGGTGTTCACCCATTTGATGATGATGGTAACATTATGTTTTAGAGAAAGAAAGATTTTGGGGCTTCCCTGGTGGTGCAGTGGTTGCGCGTCCGCCTGCCGATGCAGGGGACACGGGTTCGTGCCCCGGTCCAGGAAGATCCCACATGTCGCGGAGCGGCTGGGCCCGTGAGCCATGGCAGCTGAGCCTGCGTGTCCGGAGCCTGTGCTCCGCAACGGGAGAGGCCACAACAGTGTGAGGCCCGCATACCACAAAAAAAAAAAAAAAAAAAAAAAAAAAAAGATTTTGAAATCTGGTCTTAACCTCCATCTTTACTCAGATGTTCCTGATTTTAATCGGTAAAATGTTAGAATTACCACTTTAATCTGATTTTAAGTCAGTGATTTTTAAAAAAAACTCTTTATTGCAAACTAGCAAATCTCATGTTTTGTATTAATTCATCCTGGGGCTATGGTTTAATAGTAGGTGATTAATTAGGTAACTTGTGATTCATTATTAAGGAATACTGTGTTACCAATAGAAAAATTATTCATAGAAGAACATTTATTGACATGGGAAAATGCTCATGATATATTTACAGAGGAAAAGTAAGCTACAAAATAGTAGAATAATGTGACATTTTTGTAATGTTACACATTTACATGTATATCAAAGGCATACATTGATCTGTTAACCCAAGCCATCTCTAAGAGATGAGATGTTGAGGGATTTTCTTTTTAATTTGAGCTATTCTATTTTTCAACATTAATGTACTGAGTATGAATCAGTCTTAATATTAGAAAAAAATTGTAAAACAAACACAAGCCATATAACATAGCTGGAGAGGTGAGTTTCAAAACTCCACACTAATGACCTCTGATGATGTACTGATAAGAGTCTGGAACCAGCCTGTGGTCTGACAGCCCCTGTGGGAGAACCAGCTCATGCTCTGAAGCCTCCCCCATGCTTTTATATGATGCCCAGTGATTAGGGGACCTCCTCCATCTATAGGTGATGGAGCTGGTGTTCTACTCATTTTCATTGACCGAGAGCCAGCAGAAACACAGCTGCCTGTTTCCAGGTAGATTGCTTGCTTCCTAGGAGGAAGAATTCAGACAAACCATGGAATTTTCAGTGCTACTTGAATTACCCGGATTGGTATTTATTTGTTTAGGATTTATACCTTCGGTCTCCGCATCTCCTTCCCAGCAGGGAATTACCCAGATAATCATGCATCTGTGCAGTCTTCTCCCCAAAGGTCATAAGCTTTGGTCCCTATGTTGGGAAACATGTGTTTCTCGTCCTCAGAAAGGATTTTTCTTGGCTTTAAATTCTAGTACTTAGCACTTGTAAAACTGAGATAAAGCACACTGGCAGCTTTGGGACTTCCGCGAGCCAATAGCTGAGACTGGACTTTGGAACGACTAAACAGCTTCATCCATTCTGGAACTGCATTTGGTGTTTTCTCTGAAAAGGCTTCACAGCGCTCACCTTGGGTTTCTAAAGCACCTCAGACAGCCAGTCTGTTTTGCAGCCCTGCAGTTAGGTTTATTTCTCACCCGCACATTCACAGTGGTCCGAGACGGTTCTGTCGCTGAAAGCAAGCTTATTGCCCCAAGCACACAGGAAGGCCTGGGCCTGGGCCCGGATGCAGAACCTGGCCCAAGGCTCTAAGGCCACACATCTCTGCTCCCATGCCTGGCGCACCCACAACCCCATGTATACGTGCTTCCAGGGGAAGGCAGCTTGCCCCCAAATGTCCAACACACTCTTCATTCCTGAATTTAGGCTCATTGCTTAGAAATGGGGTGAGGTTTTAAAAAACATTTCGGGGAGGATGTAATTTACATACACTGACACGTGGTTCTTTGGTTCGTTGGTTCCATGAGTTTTGCCAGTTGTATACATTTGTGTGTGCTCAGGACTGAGTACAGGGTATAGGACCCTCACAGCCCAGACAGAGGCCTGTGCTCCTTCCCAGCTGAGCACCCCCTGCCGCAACCCGAGGCCCACAGTCTGACTTCAGTGGATCAACTTTGCCGGTCCTATAGCTTCACATAAGTGGAAACACACAATGCGTGTTAGGATTCTTTCACCTAGAGCATTGCGTGTGTCAGCAATTTGTTTCTTTCCACTGCAGAAGTCCATGAATACATCCTGCTGATGGACATTTGAGTGGCTTGTACTTTGGGGCTATTATGAATAAGGCTGCTATTAACATTCCTGTACAAAACTTCTTGTGGATATATGCTTTCATTTTTCTTGGGTCAATGCCTAACAGTGGAATTGCTGGGTTGATGTATGAATAACTTTATGAGAAACAGAATGGAGTGATTTTGAAGATGGAAATTTCTGGTAGATTCATGGCCTCTCAGAGGTGAAAGGGAACTTTGATTCCTTGGTCATTTAGCCCGACCTCATCATTTAAGACAAAGGCAGCTGCGACACAGAGGGATCACGTGACACGCACCCTCATCCCCCCCCACACACACCCATCCCCAACCACATGGCTGTAGGTCCAATAAATAGCAAAGCAAGCAAGGACTAGGACCACTCTCCGATTTTGTGCTTCCTTATTGAGGAATATCAGAAAATTCTATTTGTTCTCACTTAGAGGTAGGAATTATATCTAAATGCATGAGTTCATTTCCTTACCTTGATCCACAGTGAAGAAATATGAATCTGTAATAACTTTATTGAATTCATGCAGGGTTGTATTATGTGTGGATTCTCACTGTATCATGTAGCTATAGACAGTGATGGGGATCCAGTGAATCTATACTGCCTGGAGGACATGTCCTGGAATTAAACTTCCCCCAAACACATAATACTGATTGGGTTTACCTCTGGCTGAAAAAATAAATGTTGATAACTTTTGACCTAGTAATAGTAATTCCACTTCTAGAAACTTCTCCTAAGGACATAGATACAAAAGTGTGGGTGATTTATGTAGAAAGATGTATAAAATGGCAAAAGAAATATCAAATTCAATCATTGTAAATCCATACGATGAATTATTATGCAGTTACAAATATATTATCAAAAAGTTATATTTTAAAGCATGGTAAAATTGTATAAAAATACTATTATCTACAGTATGCTTAGAAACCATCTGAAAGAGAATCAGCAAAATAAGAATAACAAGAAGAAAAGCAGCTCATGACAGTAGCCCTGACGGTGGCCTTTACGTCCTCTTTCTCACTTTTTTATGCTTCCTGATCCTCTAATACGTGTTCACCACACACCCACCCTGGGGCAGGCACCCTGCAAGGGATTGGGAACGTAGCAACCGCTAACGCAAGACTCGACTCCGTGGAGCTCACGTTCCAGTCAGGGGGTTGGGGGCCCAGCCAATGTGTCGTTTAATAAGTAATATACATAGTATGATTAGCTGGGGACAAGTGCCAGGGAGAAAAATTAAGCAAAGTAGAGTGATTTGGAGGGCTGATGGGGGTGGAGGTGGAAGCCATTGTTTTAAATAAAGCTGTTGGGAAAAACCTCACTAAGAAGGTGAGGTTCCCACCAGGACCTGAGGGGGCAGGATGTGACCTCCAGCAGCATCAGGGGAAGAGTGTCCTCGACCCAGGGGCAGCAGTGCACTGGCCCTTGGAGGGGAGAATGGCTGGTGAGCCTGGAGCACAGTGACTGAGATGCAGAGGACAAGGAGGAGGAGGTGAACTCCAAGGATGGGATCCTGGTCTCACGGCACTTTGGCATCAGTCCTGAGTGAGACACATGCCTCAGAGGAATCAGAGCACAGGTGCCCTCTGAGGTCCCTCTAGCTACTGGGTGGATGATGGACAAGGTGTTCAGTGAAGGGGGACCAGGCAGGATGTGATGGGGGCCAGGCCAGTCAATGCTGGGATCTGATTCTGGTATATTTTGAAGACTGAGCCAACAGCTTTTGCTGCTGGATTGGCTGTGGTTGTGAGGAAAGAAGAAGAGTCAAGGATGCCTCTGGGACTTGAAAGTCAGCCACTGCACTAAGGAGATGGGGACCACAAAGGAAGAGAAGATAGAGGGGGTGGGGAGGCAAGCAGTTCTGTTTTGGAGAAGTTAAGTTCAGATGCCCAGTAATATCCAACTGGGGCATCTGGATGGTTAGTTAGACACGCAAGTCTGGAGCTCAAGGGAGACACGCAGGCTGGAATCGTAACCGCGGGTGTTGCTAGGGTGCAGGTAGTTTCCAAAGTCACGAGGCTGGATGAGATCACTTGGAAAGTGAGCGTGGTGAGAAAAGAGAAGCTGGTTATAGACAGAAAAGGGAAAAACAGCAAACCAAACTGAGAAGGGGAACCCAGAGGCCAGCGCCCAAGTGTGGGGAATGTTTAAGGCGTCGTATGACCAACCGCACCAGGGGATGCTGATGGGTCAGGAGGGGAGGATGGCCCTGGCCAGGATTCAGAGACATAGATGCTGCGTTGTCTCTGGTACCTAACAGTGCGTAGAGTCTAGAGGTACCGAATGATTGAGTGGCAGGCACGTCTGAGCTTGACTCACATTCCTCTGTTTTGAGCTTGCTCAGGAGAAAAAGAGAGGAGGAAATGAGGAAACCAAGGAAATCATGTAACACCTGGAGGGGAAGATGGGCTAGGACAGGGGTTTCTCAGTTGGGAGAAATGACAAGATGTTTACAGGATGGCGGGAGTGACCAGGCAGAGAGGAAAAGTTAAAAATATGCCACCAGTAACTATAAGAGGTGCTAATCTAACAAATTGTCACGGCAAACATATCTTGATCAGAACAGAAACAAAAGGCAAGCTCAGCAGATCAAGTCATGGAAGTGTGAGTCCTGAGTGGTCAGCACAGTCTCCTGAGCTCTGCCTCTGGTTCTGCCCCAACTCACTGTGGACCCTGGAGAGTCATTCAGGTTCCCTGAGTCCCCGTTTCTCTAATGACACAATGAAGGATTGAGATCAGACCTTCCCAGCTCGCACCCCCCCATTATAACCACTGAAGGGCCCCCCGACGGTCTGTCAGCTCCTCACCATACCTGCAACAAGAACCCAAGTATTCATCCCATAATTGTGCTTGAAGAGCACGTCTGCACAGGGAGAGAATTCCAGGCCTTCTGTGCTCAGCTGGGAGACAGATCCTTGAAAGCAGCCAAGACTTACCCAACATCCTGGGAAAGTTTTCACAAAGACCTGGGATCAACGTCCTATCAAAGGCAAACATTAACTTTTTAACTCCAAAAAGAACCCAGAATGGGGTGAGGTCAAGTGAACGTTTGACGGCTGAACGAAAGAGAGGGTTTAAAGGGCTCTTGTCCTGGAGATGTCGGGACTCTCCCCTGGAGGCCTACGCTGGAGTGGGTTCCAACATGAGTAGGAAAGATGGAGCCAAGGGGGCAGCTGGGGGCTAAGAGGCTCACTGTCTCCCGTGTTGAGTGGAGCTCCTTGACAAGCGATCACTCTGATTACACCTTTTGTTTTGTTACTTTGTGCGCCATTTGCTGCTAATGAACTTTTTAAATGTTAATTTTTATTTGTTTTTTATTGAAGTATAGTTGATTTACAATGTTGTGTTAATTTCTGCTGTACAGCAAAGTGATTCAGTTATACATATATATACATTCTTTTTTTTAATATTCTTTTCCATTGTGGTTTATCATAGGATACTGAATACAGTTCTCTGTGCTATACAGTAGGACCTTGTTGTTTATCCAGCTAATGAACTTTTTGTTTCACTGCTTTACTTACTGCTGCATGATCTTGACCAACTCAAGTAACTTCCTCGAGAATCACTCCTCTCATCTCTAAAATGGTCACAATATGAAGACTTCACAGGATTGAGAGAAGACTAACATTTGATGATTTGTAGAAAAAGCACTTTGTGAAGTGTAAGGGCCATAGAACAGTTGATTTCCTGTTTCAACGAATATTGATTTTCTAGATGCTGTTTTTATTCATGTAAACTGGGAACTTTGGGAAGTAGTTTAACCGCAAGTATGGCTTAGAATCAGGGACAAAAGTAACCAAACGGAAGCACTGTGTGCAGGCTGAATCTAGAAAGCCATCTTGGTCACAGGTGGTGAGTCCATCAGAAGAACATGCCTACCTGTGACAGCTCTGCCCAGGACCTCATCTTCCAGGTTTGGGGTGAGCCATGCATCGCTGCTGGCATCAGGCTCAGAATTACCCAGAGAAGACCTCCCCTCCCGGCTGGACGACCGTTAGGCAGATTTACTTCCTGGAGGATCCCAGGTCACCCTCCCCACAGTTACCATTTGAGGAGGAAACACATTTCCTGAGAGGACTCCCTTAATCCTGCTTTTTAGCCCAGATCCTTGGTACTTTTGCCCTGGCTGATGATCAGGAAAAATGAACAGTTTTCTGATGGTGTAACTGATATTTCTTTATCCCAGGAAACTGTTTTGGTGCAAAACTTACAGCACAAAAGTTCAAGATTTAAATATAAGCCAAAGGACTTCTCTGGTGGCGTAGTGGTTGAGAATCTGCCTGAAAATGCCGGGGACACGGGTTCGAGCCCTGGTCCAGGAAGATCCCACATGCCGCGGAGCAACTAGGCCCGTGCACCACAACTACTGAGCCTGCACACCAGAGCCCGCGAGCCACAACTGCTGAGCCCGTGTGCCACAAATACTGAAGCCTGTGCTCCACAACAAGAGAAGCCACCGCAATGAGAAGACCACGCACTGCAATGCAGAGTAGCCCCTGCTCGCGGCAAGTAGAGAAAGCCCGCATGCAGGAATGAAGACCCCACACAACCAAAAAGAATAAATAAATAAAAATAAATAAATTTTAAAAATAATAAGCCAGAGGAAAAAAAATAGTTGCATGTATTTTAAAGGCATTTTATAACTACTTTACAAAATATGTATTTATAATACGTTAATTCTTCCCAAATTCTCATTATTGTAAAGGAAGATTGTTCCAGGTATTTTTCCAGTTCAAGGGCAGCCAATTTCAGTTCAATCTACTCTGACACCAAATTCCTAGAAAAGCTGAGCATTTCTACCAGCAGGTATATTTTAAGAGCGCAACTGATTAATATCAAATAATGTTTAGATGCCCACTTTGTGAATGTGGGTTAATCAACAGGACAAGTTTCTGCAACTTTCTCTAATTGCTCTAATTAACATCACTTTACTTAATATTCAGGAATTTCCCAAGTGACCCTAAGGATGATTTGAACTTTACTGGATTGGGTAGGAAGACCAGCCAGGAAGGCTTGGTCATCTAACGCATTTCTCAGAGGTCACTGGAGACATTGTTATTCCTCCAGAGTCTCCCCTCACTTTCAAATGCACACCCCTCTTTGCTCCTTCATACCCAGAAAGGTATTGGCTTAAAAAATTATCTCATACATTAACTCAGCAAATGTTTACCCAGCACATCCTATGTTTCGGGCACCGTGTTACAATGGGACTGAGACATTGTACCAAGTGCTCAGGCGGCAGTCCAGCAGCATTACCACATCAGGGGAGTTTGGGGTGGGGCAAATTGGAGGATGTCCCCCACTCAGCCTTGGGGAGTTGGAGACTTTGTAGAGAGAGTGATACAGAGCTCTGGACCTGACAGACAGGCAGGCATCAGCAAGGGTATAAGAACTGGGCAGGGGTGGAGTGGGGACAGGGCTCACCAGGGGAGGTGACACCATGTGACAAGGTGCCACCAGAGCCAGGCACGGAGCTGGCAGCGTGGCCACCTTGGGGTCTGACTGGGAGATGTGAAGGCGGGGGCTGGGAGGTAGACAGGGCCAGATCCTGGGAGCTGCAGGCCAGGTCAAAGAGATAGAAAATCACAGAGAGGAATAAAGCAGGACGTGGTCATCATCTTCAGGCAAGAGCTGGGAGTAACCTAACCCGGCAGAAATGAGGGTGGAGGAAAGTGGCCAATTCCAGAGACAGAGAAGAGAATTGCCAGGGCTTGCAATGGTTGGTGGGATTCATGCCTGGAGTGCTGGAACCCTTCATGGGAGCGGGGGCAGTTCCAAGGCTGAAGATGTTGAGCTCAGCCATGATCATTTTGAGCTGAGATAAAGGATTGCCTGCCTTTTTCCTCATGGTGTCCCTGCTCCCCCAGCCAGCAGGCATTGGCTCATGTTAATTAAATACATGAGCAAGTGAAGGACTAAATGAGTGGGTGGGTTCAGGGGAAGATGGTCAGCTGACATTTGTATACAACTTGGATGTGGAGAGACACCGAAGCCTGCAGGCCAGCTGGGGGAGCCGCAGGGGTGGACATCCCCTCGAGGGTTTGTGTGTGAGAAGAGAGGGCATCCTGGCCACAATCTCAGGGACCGACCTTGGAGAGGCCGGCAGAGGAGGGGTCCTGGGAGGAGTGGGAGAGTGGCCAGAGGCACTGGGGGAGAACGCCCAGTGCCTCAGGGAACCGTGAGGGTGAAAACTGAGAAGGGCCACTGGGCATCATGAGGCTGTGATGATCTTTGCAAAGCAGTCAAGGTGGGGCAAAGAAGCCTTGTCCTTCAATCTGCCCTTTCATCCATGACCTCAGACAGCAAGTAGCACTCTGTTATAGAAACAGAGTGAAGAGTAGCCAACCTCAGCCTTTGGCAGCCACCTGCGGGGGGAGAGGAAGACGGAACATGTAGGGAGGATGATCCATCTCTAGAACCTCTTCCTCTGGCTCAAGGTGATGCGATGCTCTCGGGCTTCTGTAGGAGCCCAGCAGCTCCCACGTTCCTGAACCAAGGCAAAGTCAAGCACAAGGGCAAAGGCCACCGCCGGGAATGTTATGTTGTTAATTTTTTTGTAGTTGAATCATACTGACAAAATTGTTTCCAAGTTGCACAAATATAGATGGAGAAGCTCAGTGTTTTGCTGGAGGTTCGCATTCTTCTGGGATGACATCACGTGGCTTGTGTCACCAGTTAAAGGATCATCAATAAAGCAAACGTTCAACTCTGGATGTTGAAAAAATACACTTCCCCTCAAAAGATAATAAAGGATAGGGAAATAAAATCGGTTCTAACCTGGAGACCGGAGAATTTGACAATCTCATTGGTGGCTGCCTAGGACATGTCTTAGAAACAAAAAAGCGTAGGGAAAAACTCTGTTCGTCCTTGGCATTTATCTTTTAGGCTAAGTGGATTCTGAGAAAATGCTGAGAGGTTTCACTCTAGATAAGTGAAACACAAATGTCCGAGGAAAACCATGCCAGGGTTTTGGAACGATACTACATGTCTGAACAAGAATTATTTTTTAAAAATACTCTTCTGTGACTTCCTATATTTCTTTGTTTCTGAGCTGCATAAGAGAATGTTTTCTTGAGAGCAAATATGGAAAAAGAAACAGGAATGACTATTGACTGACCCAGGAAATTTTCTCCCAATAAGCGCACGCTCTGGGACTCCTAACTAAACCCAGCGCTGCGGCTTGAGATCATGTAGCCAATCAAGCACTGGCTGTATGGTAACTATGTCAAATCTCCTCTTTTCTCCAGAGATAAAAGGGAAGAATAAAAGGAGGAAAATAAGCAAATGTTGAAGTTCTGTGGTGCAAAGCAGAAAACCAGGAAAGTGCAGGGTGGGTGCAGAATCACAGGATCTGGGAGGTTGAACCAGATGGCGCCATGGAGAGTCATTAAAGTCAATTCTGTTGAGGCTGCTTGTCGCTATCGCTACACCAACCTGGTTCAAACCCTCTCATCAAGTTGATAGTGGTCACTATTAAACACAGACATTCTTCCTGGACATTTCTTTTCCAAATATATATTTCTTGGAATACTTTAATTTTTGGTTTCCGAGGTTCATGAGCTCCTCATGTTGCGTCAACACACTGGCGACTTCTTTGCTCTCCTTTGCTGTCTGCCGTCTCTCCTTGTCTTGTAAATGCAGAATGTCGCCTCCTCTTGTCCTTCCAAACACTCTTCCTGACTGACCTCATCTGGTCCATTGATTTAAATCCCATGTAAATGTAGATGATTCCCCAACCTCTACCCCTCATATTACCCCTTCCTACACCTCATATACTCTTTATTCCAAGGTGTGGATGCTATCCTTGATATCAAAAGATTCTGTTTACTTTGTGTCCAAATAGCTGCGAAACTGTCCATTCTCTCTGTGCCATTGATCCAACAGGCATCTTCATGTCTCACTTGGGTGACTAAGCAGATTCCAGCTTCTAACTATTGCCCCTCTGAAATCTAATCTCCCCTGTAGCCCTCAGAGTAAATAGAAATCAGCTTAAAATCCACTAATGGCTTCCCAAAGAATATAAAATAAACCCTAGCCCCTCCCCCCAGGATTGGTCCCGCTCTGCCTTCTCATCTCATCTCACACCACCCTCCCACCACCAGCTCTAAGCTCTGGCAACACTGAGTTTGGGAAGATGCCGTGCTTGTTTCAGCCTCAAGGTCTTTGTGTGACGGTTCCCTCTACTTGTCACGCTTCCCATAAACTGTGCTGTTCTGGCTCATTCTATGTCATTCAGAATCAGCTTAAAGATGACCTTCCCAGAGGCACCTTATAAAGTGGTGCCTCCACCTTGGCTCTCTGTTTCCGTCTCTGTCCAGCACTGATTTCCCTCTGTGTTCAGTTATGCATTAATCTGCTTTTCTGTCTACATGAGGATGTGCTCTCTTCTACACAAAAAGTGAGTGTCTGTCTGTTCAGGGTGTAGGATGGCCTTTAGTGCAAAGGGGAAACCCTGTGAATGTTTGTGGAGCAATTGGTGACTCAGACACCAGCATCCCTCCTGGACCCCGCTTCCTGGGGCTTCACTTGGATAAGATGTTGAAGATTTGGCCTTGATTCAACAGGACTGTGAAAGTTCCAACAAGTGGAACGAAGTTCAAGTTACAATTGAAGGTGTTTTCTTTAATTTAATGAATGAGTTTCAGATTTGTTTTTCTGGAACTTTCACAGCAGAAGTCATTCCAAATTTCAAATTGATTCCACCTTTTATTTGCCCTTCCGTCTCGCTTTTCACCTCGCTGGATCTGAGAGTCAGGAGAACACCCTTCAGTTCTGAAACTGGCTTTCTCTTCCTCTTCGTCATTCACAGAAGTGATGAATATGGATAATTGTGATGCAGAATCATAGAGCATAATAAGAGATTTTTCCCCCAAACACTGTTATTACCTATTTTACTGAAGTCAACCATTAATTGCATCTTCAAATCAAAGTCCATTGACCTATAGAGATAGAAAGCAGATCAGGAGTCTCCTGGGGCAGGGGTGGGGTGAAGGCTCACATAAGGACTTTGAGGTTATGGACGTGTTAGCTTTATCGGGGTGGTATTTACATAGGCGTGTGTGTTTGTCAAAACTCATCAAACTGTATAACTAGCATGTATGCATTTACTGTATGCAAATTATACCTTCATAGAGGTGATTTTTAAAATCCCTAAGAATTATTCTATGACAAGCACTCTGCTCACTATCTTATGTTGATTATCCTAACATCGTGGAACTAGTATGTTACAGAGCATGGATTTGAGCAGAGTTTCTCTGCCATGGACAACACATGATCTTAACACTATACAAAACATCTCCAAACAAAAACAACGCAAGAAGTTGGTTTTTTTTTTTCTTCTATTTGAGTGGAAAAGAAATATTTCTTAGTATTAATCCAGATGTATAGTGGTCACCTGAATATTTTCAGTGAACAAATTATCTGCCTTAGTTTGTGCACCCCCCCAAAGCAGACCCTCAGTCAAGGATTTGGGTGCAAGTTCTGAATGTGGGAGGTGGTCCCATGGCTCCCACTCTGATAGGGGTGTGGGCATGCAGGGCAGGGCAGAGAAGGGTGCCAGTCCAGGGTGTGTTAATGATCAGGGGACTGTGCTGGGAACATGGGGCTCAGTCCTGAGGGAGAGTCATGGGAGAGGGTGTAGACCATGTCTTGGAGTCACCCCACCTGGGGGAAGAGGAGCAGTGACATTTACCTGCATACTCCATGGGCTGAAGTCTGCTCCTAGAGCAGTAACTCCACAGAACTTTCCTCCTGCCCAGCACACAAGCTGAGCATGCTTTGGGGACCAGAAAAAGCCATCAGGGAGACAGTCGAAGAAGCTTGCACTAAGACGCCACAGGGCTGGGCTGCAGGGAGACAGCAGGTGCCAAGAGGGTGATAACTTTGCAGGCACAGTTGTGATCAAAGTTATCTTTCCTTGTACATGAAAAGTCCATCTGAAGCATTCTTGTTTTGTTCTTGCATGTTTGGGGTTTCTCGTGTTTGTTTTCCTTTCTCTGCTATAATGGTTGATGGATTCTTTGTGGTTCTGTTATTTGATCTAATTTAAAATGCCAAGATTAATCATAGTCAAAGGTAATAATCACATTTATAAAATCCTCTTGTATACATGAGAATGCCACTCTAATTCACTGAGCCCTTGTTAGGAACCAGATACCAAATCAAGTGTGTTCTTGGCTAACTTGTCAAAGTGACCCTAGGCTGAAGCTAGGGATGTTTATCCTACTTTACAGTTGGAGAAAATAAGACTTTGGAAGGTTAGGTAATTGACCAGGTCTGGAATCGGCAGACATGGCCAGAGCCAGGCTGCTGCGCCCAAGCTCTCAACTCCAGTCCCCAAGCTTGTTCTACATTCCCCACTAGCAGTGCTCCTTCCCCAGTGGGCAACTCTGTCTCAAAATTGGAGCATCTGGCATCAAACTAATAGGTAAAAAGGATGTTGGTGGGCAGAGAACCAGACCAAAGGTACAGTGTGCTTAGAGACATCATGCATGTGAAAGCAACTTACACGAAATCTGTCAAGATACTCACCAAATGTTTACATAGAAAAATCCATTTTCTTCCCCGATAATATGATAAAAAAAGAATTAGCCTGCATGAGGACCCATTAAAACAAAGACTGTCTTTAGCTCACAGAATCACAGATACTTTATTTAAATATTGGTTTGTCTAGGGCCTACAATAGCTGGGTCTGAGGAGTAGGGCGCTGGCACTGACCACGTGAGCTGCAGCTGGCTGAGTCTCCCAGCCAGTGGACGCTCACAGAAGTCACTCCCTTTGACCTTCCTACCATAACCAACACCCATGCCACCTCACTCATCTTCCCGTTTCCTGTTCAATAGTCCCATGTCACCAGGTTGCCTTTGGTTTTTCTCCTCTCTCTCCACCATGGACACTGCGGTTAAAAACAGGACCGGAGGGCTGATTGTGTAAGAGTATCTGGGGACAATCCTTTCCTGTTTAACCCTCCTTCCTTCATTCTTGTCTACAACACTTTGCAGTGACTGTCCTTTGCATCTGAGAATGCAGGATTCATTGGCCTCCTTCCCCGACTCACTTCCATCACGCTTCTTGTGCTTCCTGGGGTCACCCAAACAAACTGCTTACAGGGCTCCTAGAACCCAACCTAAGCCATCACGTTAACACTACTAAAGCCAGTCCACCTTGTCCTGACTCCATGCACAGATCTTCAAGGTCCTGAGGGCAGAGCCCAGATTTCATAGGTTTGTACCATCCATCCTTAGCCTGGAGCCCCAGACAGCAGACCCACAAGCTCTATGGCATTAACAGATTACTTTTTTTCCTGGCACTTTGGGTTAAAACATCTGATCTACAGGGCAGAAGACCCCTGATGGAGAAGCCTGCAGAGGGCCTGGTGGAGGACTGTTTCCGGGTCATGATCCATCTACACCTAAGCTGCAACTCCAGTGGACAGTGTGCAAATGGCCCCAGGAAGGGAGGCCCCAGAGTAGAGCTGTTAAGAGACCACAGGAGTGCCTTCAGGGTGCTGGTCACCTTATACTGTTTCTGTTTTTGCACGAGCTGCTGGAGACTCAAATCCAAATTTTGGCTCTTTCCTAACAAAGTGTTGACTGTACCCCATGAGTTTTTCTATATCAAATTCATTTCCAGCTGCTGCCTCTTCCCTAGCCCCATCCTTTCAATCTCATCCATTTTCTTATTTACTTTACTCCATATCCAATGAGGTAAGAGGTCCTGCCAGTTGATGTGGACGCTCGGTCCCCAGAGAGGCAGGAGTGTCAGGTTCCAGAGTTGATGAGCGGCCGTTCTGGAGCTCAGGTCTGGGTCACTGTCCTGCATCACAGGACTTGCTTCTGCCATATCCAAGGGTCCATCTTCTGCCTACTTGGATATTCAGTCTCAGCTGAACAGGGATTTGAGCCTGAGAAGACATACAGAGAATAATACTCTTTCTCATGCAACTGACAAAGTCAGCATTAGAACAATCAGGGTGGCCTGCCATTTCAAGGTCAGCGCTCTTTTGAGAGCCTAATGATTTCCAGCTGTGGTCGTTGTATGCCCAGCCTCTGGGAAACCACAGATGGATGGAACCTGGGCTTCAAGCTCTGCAGCATTTAGTGCCAGATTTCCAAAAGAGGGATGCTCAAATTAACTGCCCTAATAAGTGGAGAGAGGCACATAGGGATACTCCAAACAGTGACTGTGGCCTGTAACTCATAATTGGGGATTAAAAACCAGCAACAACATCAAAAACAGTCCTCTGACTCATCAGGACAAGTTCTCCTCCCAGATTTTTCAGTTCTATTCCCTCAAAGCCAATTTTATGACAATTTCACCTCTGCCATTTAGCGAGCATATGTTCTCAACTTCTTTTTTCTGTCCTGCTTCTTCCCAATGATTATAGCCCACTTTCCGAGAGTTCTGACATTTCAGCAGGTTTTGAATATTCCTTAACATTCATCACTATTTTTTAAAAGTCTGGTGTGACTTATCGGTGTGGCCCAGGGTTTATTGGTTTTCATATTGATAAGTTAAAATTGGAAGAAAGACTGCCTCTTTGGGCCTGAGTTTCTTCAGTGGTGAAATTGGAAGTCGGCTTGTACACAGAGGAGAGAGTTTGGGCTTATCCTCTAGGACATGGTCGGTTCTCAGCGTCGGCAAGTTCAAGGAAGGGGTCCACTCTGCACCCCAACAAGTCGAGCCGTCTCCCGTGTGTAAATGAAATGCGGGGTGCAGCAGGAGCAGGAGCTAGGGGGCCAGCTGCAGGGTCTGCGTGGGAGGAGGGGTAGTGGCTGGGGGGAGCAGCCGTGAGCGGAGAGATGCATTCAGGTGAGGTTAGCCACAGACGTCACAGAATGTCCAGACTCCCCGGGCAGTCTGATCTCATCTCATAGCACCAGGCACAGCCAGGGGGCAGGAGAGGGAAGGTGGAAAGAGCGGGGGGAACGGGGAGAGAAGGAGAGAGAGAGAGGGTGGAGACAGCAGAGCAGAGGGAGAGGAGGGTGGGTCGGGGCAAGACCCTCCAGAGTCCCGGCCTCAGGGGACCCAGCAGGCGGATCACACCCTCACTGGAGGCTGAGGATTCCGAGCTTTGCTCAAGCTCACCCGTTGCTCACAATTCAGTATTTGGTCTGATTTGAATTTCACTACAGCCCAACAATCCATGTTCCCAATGGCTTACTTTGTCCCAATACAAGTATCATTTGTGTTTCCCCAGAACTTCCATGAGCCAACAACGGTGTCGGACGGCAGAGGAAAGGGCTGGAGGTGAAAGCAGATCTGGGGAGATGCTCCACGTGGAATCCTGGTTTGGAACAATGCCAAGAAAAAACCCAAGGCATAAATAAAGAGCCGGTTTCTCACTGTCCTCAACTTACAAGGAAAAGGAACCCATGTTAGTGGAGGGCCTACCCTCCACAAACCATCAGAGATTCACACATATTAATTTCTTCTGCCCATTTCTCAGGTTAGAAAAGTGAGGTCCTGTGACTTGCTCCCTGATGACATGGCTAGTGAGCAAATTTGAACCCAAATCTTTAAGAGGAAAGATGTGGGGCGGGGTGGGGGGTAGCGAGAGGCGGGTCCTGATGCCAGAGCCGAGGAAACCGGGCGCAGCACCAGGAGAGGCAGCTCACTGTTGGAGGATGTCTCACCTGGGCATTGGCCTTGCTCCCTTTACTGCTGGCACGTGGGGACCATTTGAGAGGCAATCATGAACAAGTTGGAATGGCCTGTGAGGTGCAAAGGCACTGCGTTTTGAATCCTCCTGTATCACTGGGCGACCTCCCAGTGAGGCTTTAATACAAAGTGGATAAAACCAGGGCACTCTTAGGATGAAAAGGGAATTGATCTCACTTGTGGGATCAATTTGATGTCCCGCAAACCTCCCTCTTGTGGGACAGGAAACGGACCTCTGAGAAGCAGTATTTTTGCAGATGTTGGAATCTGTTAGGAAGGAAGTTTCGAGTGGGGGCCAGCAGTCCCTGAGCAAAGGCAGAGGCCCCCCCAGGAGGGAGCACCGTGCCCCGTGGTCTGATTTGATGTGCAGGAGGGATTTTATCTGGAAGGGTCACTCTCACCTCCGTCTGTGATCTCAGCAAAGTCAGGGAGACTCACTCTCCCGCCCTCAGACAGAAGTCATTACGTTTGGTCCTCTTGGCCAGTTTGGCAAATCTGCTTGATCTGCTTGATTCTGAACTTCCCAGTGTTTCTGTTTAGTGTGGTGTGGTGGTCTGGGGCGCCCTGTGCCTGCCCTGTTCCCCCGCAGTTGGGCATGCCAGCTGCACTAACCCCGGGAAGTGGACCTGTAACCTTTCAGAACAGTGTCGGTCGTAGCCTTGATTTTGTGTTGCTGTGTAATCACTTCGGAGTATCAGTGCTGGGCTTGTACAATGGAATGTGAAGTCGGGGGCTGCTTAGAACACATTTACTGTTAAGCTTATTTCTTAGAATACGTTTGTTTTCTTTCCATGTTATGTGTGTTTTGATTCCGTGTTAGCTTGATTTCACGGGGGCCCTAGAAATCATTTTAGGCTCAAGTGTCTGAGTCCAGAATCCTTTCAAAACATCCAGTTTCCTTAGAATGTAAATGTTTCTTGGAAACATCAGTGGGGTGGGGGGAAATTTCTGAAAGAGGGAAAGAATGTAAAGCTACACAGAGCTGCACCAGCCCCATTAGGAACAGATTAAGGGCTGGTTGAATTCTTTTTAAGCTAAAAAGACTCTGGACAATTTCCTTCCTGCCCACGAGGACCTTGGAGCCCAGTGTGACCCAAGAAGAGACCCAGCAGCAAAGAGAGAGGTTCAGGCCCATCCGTAGAAGCTACAGAGCAGAGGGAGGAAAAGAAGAACATTTCCCCAGAGCTGGCAGCTGAGCTCCATTCTGGGATGACATCTACATGCAGCCTCACCAGGTCCTGTTTAGGATGGGGCAGGGGACACACGACACAGAGCAGGGCCGGTGTTCTGTGTAATTGGGGCTAGTCAGTAGGTCAGGCAGCCGGAACTCTGATTTGAGTGGCAGCTGCCCAGATGGAGCTGCGGGCCCCCATTCCCACTGGAGTTTTGTGAATGAGGAAACTTGTCTTTTGTGGGTGAGGGGTAACATGTGTCAGGCAGCCCAAAAGAACGGGGGCAGAATTTTCATGAGAGGCCTGATGGACAGGCTGAGATGGGAATGCAGGGCTCAGGTGAAAGGCTCAGAACCAGGTGGTGTCAGGACAGGCCCTGCTGAAACCACACAGAAGGGACAGGTCAAGGCAGGTCCCAGCTGCAAGAACATCTGGGCGCCAATTCCAGTCAGCAAAGCAGCAGAATAGGGAGAACCTGAGGGCAGGGGCTGCGGCAGCACCATGGATAGCTCCCCTGGGCACAGGGTTGGAGGCAATGTGTTAAGAAGGATTCTGAGGCTGTGATGGGACCAAACTGGAAAGATTGCTATGATTAAGTAATGATGCCTCCCATGGACGTGCAAAGGATGTGATGGAATGTTTGCATCACGCTTGCCTTTCCTAGTGTAGATCTGGTCTTGATCCACCAGAAGGCCTTCTGCATCTCAGCCAGCTTGCACGTGGGGAATTTGGGTCTCTGAGCTCGACAGGGACATCCTCCTGTGTACTTGCGATTCTTTCCATTGGCCTCCTCCCTCCAAGACCTGCTCTCCCCTCATGTCTCCCTGGGTGCAGGGGGAGAAGTTCCTGAGAGCTGGACTTTCAACTGGAGCCTTGACCCGCCTTTGCCTAGTGAATGACCGTCAGATACTACTGCCTGGATCTGAGTACCATGACACCCAATCTAACCAGAGCTCAACTGTAGATATTGGACTATGATTCTGGAAAACTCTGCCTTCTATCCATCCAGGGCAAGAGATCATAGTTAGCCCATGGATCATCCTGTAGAAATGTCCACTTGAATGATTTCCTTTCTCTGCGTAAGGCTTTTGATGACCCCCCAGGACCCTGCTGGGTGCCACCACCTATGGACACGCAGGCTGGAGATGTGTATTGCCTGTGAAAGCATTTTGCTGAACCACAACCATGGCATTTCTGACTCTGGCACACATCTCATGGAGCCTTCTGTGAGGCTGAAATGTGACACAAGTACACTCAGAGTGGTCTGTTGCTGGGGAATTTGATCTCCTTGGCTCGGAGACACCCATGGTCTCTCAGTTCTAAAAGCATTTACAGCAGAACGTGGGGCTCTCGTTCCCCTTCCCCTGCCGGTTGCTTCCATCCATCCAGATGGGGAGCCGTCCAACCTAGGCCAGGGCCCTCACTTTCCTTCCCTGCTCTCAAATTGACTCTTAACCCATGGCATGCAAACACAGACAACTTTCTTGGTCACCCCAGGCAACCAAAGGGATAGGAAAATAGGATTTCTTCTTAAGGAGTCGGTCCTTCAACACCCCTCCAGAGACCCTAACTCCAGATAATTTAACACTGCATGGCCTTCACCACCAGCCGCTGTGACATTGCCCTGGGCAGTGTGTCCAGCCCTGCCCTTCTATCTTGTCTTCATCTTTAACTGCCTGGTTCATCTCCTGTGCTGGTGGCTGAGAGAGCAGGTGCTGGGTTCCCACCCTTAGGTGTTAATGACAGAAGGTGTAACATCTCCCAGGACTTTGATTCCAAACAGGAACTTGAAGAAGAAGTAAATTACTAATGCTGAGCTTCCCAGTTCAGCGGCACTGGCTCCACCTCCATCCCATGTGTGGCAGCCTGGGTCACACCATGTGGGTGTAGACATTCAAGCCCAAATATTTGCCGAGCACCTGCCCTGAGTCAGGTTCCCTTCTGGACTCGTTCTTTTGTTCAATAATCTTAAGCCCTGTGAGGTAGGTGTTACCATCCTCATCTCACAGATTCAATAAGTGCACTTAGTGGGACCAGGTGACTTTTCCCAAGTCACACAGCTTCTGGGTGACAGAATTAGGCCTCAGACTCAGATTTCTGATGCAAACATCAGTGATGGGCCCATCTCTCTGCAGGGTTGTCAGTGGAAATTCAAGTGGAGCCCCTTCTACACAAGTCCGCACCCACCCACACCCACCCCTGGGCTCTCTCTCCCTCCCCAGATCTCTGCCCCGCCCCAGAGGAGAGACACAGGAGTTAAGTTTCACTCATTTCTGATCCCTAATTCCTAGAACACACCTGGCCCTTGGTGGATGTTTGCTGAATAAAAGGGTATTAGAATCTATTTCATACACAGGTATTAGTTTCCTGTGGCCACTGTAAAGACGGCCCCAAATCCTGTGGCTTACGACAACATAGATTTATTCTCTCACAGTTCTGGAGGCCAGAAATTCAAAATCAGTTTCACTAGGTCAAAATCAAGGGTTGGCAGGACCATACCCCCCACCCCCAAGGCTTTGGGAGAATCCATTCCTTGCTTCTTCCAGTTTCTGGGGGCTGGTGGCATCCCTTGGCTCATGGCCACATGACTCCAATCTCTGCCTCCGTGGTCACGTGTCCTGCCTCTGCTTCCCTCTCATAGAGATGCCTGTGATTGCGTTGTGGGCCTATCTACATACTCCAGGAACATGTCCCCATGTCAAGATCCTTAATTACACCTGCAGAGACTTTGCCATGTAAGGTAACATCCACAGGTTTAGGACATAGACATCTTGGCGGGTCCTTACTCAGCCTGCCATACACACAGCCCCTGTCTTCGGAAGCCCTGGTTTGAGGTTGGGAGAGCTGGTCCAGCCCCCTTCGTGTTGCTGATGAGGTAGGTGCTCACAACGGCTGAGGGTCTCACCCCTTTCAGAGGGATAGACATGCTGCCCTGGCCTTCAGGAGGAAGGCATTCCTGCCTCCATGAGGAAAAGCTCTATTCAGAGTCTCTTCACTTCGCTGCAGGATGATGTTTGACCATGATCTCAGCTCTCCTGGGCCTCAGTTGCCTCATCTATAAAATGGGAACAATAAAAGTACCTACCACGGAGCTTTGTCCTGAGGGCTATGTGACAGGGATGCACTCATACATCTTAGAATGTTAGCTGCTATAACTGGTCTTAGTGTTGGCTAAGCCTCCAGGGAGCTCTGAGCTCTATGGGGGAAGCCTATCCTTTTCAAAGATTTCCTGCTTCATTCCTAACTATTCAGCACTATCCCTGACAGGTTGATGGCCCAGGAGTGAACGGAAATGAAAGTTTGTGAAACTTCCTTTTGTGGTCACATCTGTCCTTTGGTAACTTTGGATTTACTCTGACAAACCACTTGACCACGCGAGATGTTTTCTTCATCACCGGAGGCCAAGTAGGTGGCAAACAGGGGAAGGACGTCCGCGTTCAATACTTCTAAGTGACCTTGAGTGAAATACTGACCCGTTGGCGCCTTGAGAAAAGTGGCCAGAAAAGCTCATTTCTTCTCTTTTGAGCTGTGCAGCATGAGCTGTTTCTCCTCTAGACCAAAGCTGGAATTCTTTTCTTTCATAGGAAAGAGGATCTGGCAGATCAGACTTAGTTAAAACTAACTAAAGAAAAGGTGATGAAAGCCATCAGTGTCGACATTTCAAGTTCTTCCTTAGCTGCAGTCGGTGCTTTCCTCTCTCCACACGTGTTGGGATTCCTGCTGATGCTGTGACACAAGCTGGCGAGAAGGTCTCCCATGCATCCTGCCCAGGGCTTCTGTCCTTTGGCTCCATCAGGCCTCGCTTGCAAAAGCACCACAGTAGCCATAAGGATCAGCCACTGACCCTCCCAGAATGTGGTCTTAGGACTTCATGTCCTCATGGCGTCGTTACACCCCGCGTGCATCTGTGTCCGTGGTGGAAGGGAAGGCCATCCCGGGGCCTCTCCCCTGGGGTCGCACAGCAGTCCCACCAGAGTGGGTGGGATACCTTTCCTGTCCTTTGGAGGCTGGGCTCAGCCAGTGGCGCTGATTCCAGCCCTGGGTGAAGCCTGCAGGCGAGCTCGGCTGAATCAGCCAAACCCAGCCAAGCAGAGCTGAACCCCAGCCAACCCTCTGGTCTGTGAGTCAGAGAAGGAAGCGTGCGCCCTTCTAGTCACGGGCGGAGGCTCTGAGGTTCTCGGTGACACAGCAGAACGGGACTAACACAGACCTTTCCCCCACCAGCCTGCCATTGCCTTGAGGAGACGCAAGGCATGTGGTCACCAGATGCCGGGGCCAGAGTCGACACTGACATGGGTATTACACGCAGCCTGTAGGAATGGCTTTTATTCTGATTCAGAATACTTTAACAAGTATCATGAGCCTGTGACCAGTGGCCCCAGTAGGGCTGGTCAAACCAGAGCTGGAACTACATTGGTGATGGCGTGGGATCAGACGTAGCTCCTTATGTGACCTCATGCTGATCTGGCCACACAGGCTCAGAAACCCCGTCTGACTCCAAACCTTTCCTTCTCCAGCTCTGTCTGTGACGTGGGCTCAAAGGTGGGTTGTAATCCAGTTGCCGTAGCTGTGAGGTGTCCTGGGATTCAAGCAAGCTGCAGGCAGTGGGCCCAGGCCAGGAGCCACACCAGAGCAGAGAGAATGGACTAGCTGTCCGGGGTCATTCCAAACCGGGTGGAGCTGGGGTGATCATCACGGTGGCCACAGGAGTCAGAGGGCCCCCAGCGTCGAGTCACGTGTCTCAGGAAGGAGCAGCTGGGTGGCCTGAGGCTGTCTACACTGGAGCAGGACCTGGACACGCTCTGGACAGGGCCAGATGGAGAAAGAGGAGACCTAGTTCCACTCTTTGGGAAATGGAATTCCAGAGCTTATGAGGAATGATAGAGCCCGCAAACTCCAAGCTTAAAGGCCGGAAGCCCACCAGGAAACGAGCTGCCTGTAGAAGCCCAGAAGGTGGTCTGGGTCAAAGCCCGGGGACGCTGAGAGGAGGACAGGACTCAGGGGACATTGCAGGGCCTGGGATGGTGTGGACCATGGCTGGCTGTGGCCCTTCCGCAACCCCACTGGCC
Organism: Physeter macrocephalus; assembly: GCF_002837175.3. Lineage (NCBI taxonomy): Eukaryota > Metazoa > Chordata > Mammalia > Artiodactyla > Physeteridae > Physeter > Physeter macrocephalus. Next base: position 42,284,733 of record NC_041227.1, on the reverse strand, counting down.
CCTGAGAGCCCAGGACAGCGCATCGGAGCGGCAGGGCTGGGCCAGTCAGGCCCGGGGGAGGGGGCCCGTCCCAGCCACGCCACCTGGGGATCCCGTGTCTCCGGAGCTCGGACAACTGGCTCCTGCCTGTGCCGGGCATTCCATCCCGCCCGGGTCCCTCCCCGCTTCCCACTTCATCTCCTTCTGCGCCCCTGGAGCCTTCTCCATAGCACTGGCAGCACTTGGTAACCCTACACTGACACATCGTCTCACCCTGGCACTAAGCTCCGGAAGGTCACTATTTTGGTCACGGTTGCAGCCCCAGAACCCGACACACGGCCTGACTCGGGAGGAACTCTTGGAAAATATCGGTACGGTGAAGAAAAAAGAATGAATGAAAAAGAAAAAAAAATCAAGGCAAATCTACAAAAAACCAGATCACATCTGTGTTTCTTAAGTTGGTGGCGTTTGGTAAACAACTTGCCCGAGCCCTCCCCCACCTGCTACCCAGAAGACGAAGAGATGGATGACACGCCACGTTCGGAGCCTGGGGCTGCGTTCCTCTGCTACCTCTCCCTGGAAGCACTTTAATTGTTCTAATCCAGCAAGCTTTGTTTTCGCATTTTAAAAATAGGAGTAATAACAGCAACTTCGTGGAGCAGTAAACAAACTAATGGATGAAAAGTGCAGTGCTTGTCACACAGGTGGAGATAAATAAATGCTAGCTGGTTCTCTCCTCCTCTTGGACTTAATCAACCTTCAATTCTTGCCGGCAGGGAACAAAATTCAACTTGAAGCAAGCTTCAACAGCAGGGGAGATTTACAAGCAGGACCCTGGGGTGACTCATGGAGGCTGGGAGCCACTGGAAAGCCATGCTCAGGAGGACAGCTCTGGGACCCGAGCTGCCGGGCTCCCAGGTGTCACTGGAACATTTGTTTTGACAAATGAAAACGTTGTTTTCAGCCCCTGCCTGGACCCTCATAGCCAGGGAGTCAGGTCTCAAAAACTGAACACGGAGGCCAAGAGCCCACCTCCCAGGGGAGGAGGTGGTCATGGTCAAGAAACAGGGCCAGGACATGGATGGATGACCCCAAAGTTTCAATGACACTCTTCCATGTTGCTTCCTCCACGAGGTGGGTCCCTGAATCTACAGCTGTTGATATTAGTTCCCTCCCCAGCACGACTTTATCCTTTACTTTGGGTGCTTACACTATCAGTTGTAATTTGATATCCTGTACGTATCTGTTGTACACGTCCAGATACTGTATCCCTCAAACGCAGGGGACTTGTCTGATTATCCCCTTACATCTCGACAGCAAGCAAAGGACCAGCACCTTATGAGCATCACAGCTGTGGGCTTAATTAGTTGTTTGCAAACAGGAGCAGGAGACTAAGTGCTCCAAGATGTACAAAAGGTAACTCTACTCCTTGGTGATTTACTGCCCTCATCACTGAAGGTGATCAATGCATTCATTGATCAAGGGGTGTATTTCATGCCTATTATTCATGACACAATGCTGGGCCAGAACCCTGCTTCCTTGATCCCCTGCCCAAGGTGGAGACTCAAAAGGATCATATTTAGGAGACAGACCTACTTCCAACTCATTTGACATGGTGGCTGAATGCAACTTTTATTTCTCTTTTGCCCAGTAACTTAAGTATTTCTTGCTTCAGTATAATACCAGTAACAGAAGAACTTGCTTTGGTCCAGCCCTTAAAAGACAATTCATTCCCTGTGTTTTACTCTGGACTTTATATCAATCACATTGTCTCATTTCAAATTGTACACTTTTATAACTTTCCAGGAGTCTAGCCAAATACTCAGAAAAATTGCTGGTTTGATCACTGAATGCCAGAAACGGAGGAGTCCTAGAAATCTTATTTCAGGAGACTAGATGGCAGATATTCTGTGGGGCTATCATTTGACAATAAATGAATATTTCATTGGCTCTGTTGGAAATGTTTTTCTTTGAAAGTTAATTCATGGTTTGGGCTCCTGCTGGTTTCCCTCCATATCAGAGTCCAGGACTTATGTTGGATTCAGCTTTTCCACTCTTGGGAAGAACGCTCTAAATTTTAAAACCAAGGCACACTCTCTTTTTCTTAAAGAAAAAACCCAACGGCTATCTACATTTTTGCTACAAATGAGAATCAATAGGAATGAACCAAATATTGACAATCTGACAGTGTATTTTGTGTTAAAGTTATTCTGTCCCTGTTAAAGCCATTTAGCCCTCACAGAACGTGAAGTGGACAAGACTCTTATTTCCGATCATGTAAATTGTGGACAGCATCTGTTCTGTCATTTGAAAGTCCACTGCCTCTGGACTAGATCATTAAGTATAGAATGTGTCCAAGTGCCATGTAACCTTCTCCCACTGTCCCCTCCCTCATGTCCCAATGAGGAAGCACACAGTCCTGCCAGGCAGGTGACAGACAGCAACGCAAGTCTCTGTTCTGAGCGTGGGATAGATGGATGGATGGTTGGGTGGAAGACCCGGGGATTGAGCACCGAGCTCTCACAATGTTCTACCATCAGCAAAGCAGTGAGTCAAAATTGCCTGACCCCTGACAGGCCGAGATAGATAAGAACCAGATAAAAACCAGAATATCTGAGATATTCCTGCCCAACGATGCATAGTCTGAATGTAATCCCAAGGAAACATCAAACCAACCCAAACTGGGGCACACTCTACAATATAACTAGCCTGTCCTCCTCAGGAGTGTCAAGGTCGGGCAAGCTAGGGAAGACCCAGGAGATGTCTCAGACAAGACGGCTATCTGTACCTGGCAGCCAAATGCAGCCCCCGATACTTATCTGAACGCTTTTGCTGCAAAGCACATTCCTGGGGCCGCTGGAGACACTCAATCGGGCTCCGAGGACAAGTGGGTGTAAAGTGTCCACACACATTTCCTGGTTTCGATGTTTGTGTACGGTTTCGAGGGTGGTGGAGGAGGTTCGGGCGTCACGTCCGAAACTTATGCTCAGAAGGCTCAGGAATAAAAAGTCTTAATTTTGTACTTGCAACTTCTCTGGGTACTTAAGATTGTTTTGAGGCCTTCTCGGACCACCCTATGAACGCTTTTGCTGCAGAGCACATTCCTGGGGCTGCTGGAGACACTCAATCGGGCTCCGAGGACAAGTGGGTGTAATGTGTCCACACACATTTCCTGGTTTCGATGTTTGTGTACGGTTTCGAGGGTGGTGGAGGAGGTTCGGGCGTCACGTCCGAAACTTATGCTCAGAAGGCTCAGGAATAAAAAGTCTTAATTTTGTACTTGCAACTTCTCTGGGTACTTAAGATTGTTTTGAGGCCTTCTCGGACCACCCTACCCACATGACAACACTGCATCCCCAGCACCACCCGTGACTCCAGACAAATCGTGTGCTTCAGGTTATAAATGTACCCTGAGCAGCGGTCCAGGCCGAATATTATCTTTTATATCCCTTCATTTTTTGCTACTAATCAGCACCTAAATGTCCTCCCTAAATAGCCCAGTGATTTTTATCCATTGGAGGGCCAATCTTTGGAAGGAAAAGGCAGCATCAGCCATGTGGTGATACACAGAGGTACCAGACCTGCCAATCACTGTGTTCAAACCTCTCCCTTCACAGGTGAAGACACAGATGCGGATGCAGAAGGATGGTCAGCGGGCGTCCCCCTCCCGGGCCTGCGTGCTCACCACTAAGTCTCTCTGCGTTTCTCCTGGGGAGCAGGTCCTGAGCACGACCTCCGATCCTGGATCCTCTCGTGGCTCCGGGGCTACAGTCTTGAGCTGAACGTGAAGGGTGAGGCAGAAGCCTTCTCAAGGCTCCAAATGAACCAGGAGGGCACTAATGGGAACAGAGCTGGGGGAGAGCCAAAGAGCAAAGAGAAATGGACTATATTCTGCTTGCTTTTGCTTTCCATTACTTGTAACGGGAGTCTGTGCTCTGAGAGGCCCAGAGAGAGTGGTTCCTGGAGAGGGTGGCTCGTGGTTAAGAGTCTGAACTCTGGATTTAGATTTCAACAAAAATACAGGTCCGGTGAATAACAAGCACTAGGCGCCCGGTGGGGTGGACCTCACCAGTGCACAAGGAAAGCTTTGTCCCCCATCCTAGGGACGGGCCAGCGATGCTGCAAAGGGGGGCAGAGGAGGAAAGCAAACTCAGGTGTGCCTGCCAGTGACCCAGTGGGAAGTCATCCTAAACTCCGAGGAAGCAAGGACATGGCGATGCACGTGGTGGACACTTATCTGTTCTGCAGTAACATCGAACACACCTTTATATGAACGTGGACGTGAAAACAGGGCAGATGAAGAGTCCCTCCTCAGAGACAAGTCCTCCTGAGAGGTGCACACACTCAAGGCAAAACTAGAGACAGTCCTTTGCTTGAAAACAAGCCCCAGGCTGTTAGTCTGCCTCTGCAGAAAATGCTGGGAGTCGTGCTGGACACAAGAAGGAGGCAGGACAGTGAGGCAGAGGGAGGGAACTTGCAGTTGCCCATCTTTGCAGAGAGTAGGGAGGAAAGGCTGCAGCTGGGGCTGGGGGGGACCCATAGCGCTGCTGGCGCCAAAAAGGAGAGAAGGAGAAACCACCACACACAGAATGTCATGACCTTGGGGCTTCAGAATGAGCCCAGAAACCTTTGCCTGCCCAGACTAAAGATGGCAAAGGAGTGCGTTCACAACAGAGGTTAAGATTGAGTTTCTTTCCTCTGCACGAATGGCTGGGGGTTGCCAGGTAGCAGCATGGCTGGCAGCCAGGGATGCAAGGTCTCAGTCCCGAAGGAGGGCACTGGAGGCACAGCTCAGCGTCCATCGTGCTGGACAATGTGACAGCACCAAGGAGAAACCCGACCGGTGTCTGGCTGAGGAGCTCAAGGGGCAAAATGGGCGAGTTTGAGCAGGTATCCCAAGTGAGGGCTCTTGCCTGCATCGCTAAATAGAAGGAGGGAGGGAACAGCTTTGTGGTTGAAATTAGACTTCTTGGTTCTCTACTGGTAAACAAGGTCTCCACTGGGTTGGGGACCTCGCCGTTGTCTCCGGACACTGCTGAGTCCTGCCAAGAATGGTAAAAACGGTTCTGACCTCAAAAGACTTCCATCTACATCATGCCTTGCAATGTGTACTCTTGAAAGAAGGGGACTAGAAATGCCTCTAATTTGAGAGACACAGAAAGCAAGGGGAGCAATTAGGATGAAAACTGGCTTTGGGTAAATTATGTACATAAAGGAAGAACAAACTCGAAAAGCAAGGCAATTTATGAGCTGTCTAACAGCTGCAGCCCACTTTCACGAGCCAAGAAAAGAACTCAAGGAATATGAACCAGTTATTAGAGGAAAACACTGCATCAGCTTTAGTTAGCAAGAATGAAAAGTTGGCTGGAAAACAGAGGAAGAAACATTTAAATGGACCCTCATTAGTGCTTGGCTCAAGTTTGTAGCCTTTAAAGCTCTTTTGAGACCTAGAAAAAAAAATTAAAAAACAAATAGGAAAGGGAAGTACATGATCCAATTGAGGTCGTGCTTACAGAGACAATTTATGGTGATTGAAACGCACACTCCATGCAAAGGAGGCCTGGGTAAGATTTTTAAAGTATATTTGATACATGCTTTGAATTCAAGCACAAAAAGACAGTACCACTGTCAGGATTCCAGAGACAGTAGGTGATTTTTTTTCATGGCTTCAAGTAACTGTATTGATATCCATAAGCCAGACTCAAAGCAAACAGAGAGAACAGCCAAAAAATAATCTTAAAATGTATGGAGGATAATGGAAGGTATATTAGTTAAGATACAGGCCTAGTTGCTTTAAACGAGAGCAGATAAGAGCAGCTTAAATAAAATAGAAGTTTGATTCTCTTTCACATATAAGTCCACATGGGTAGGTGGCCCAGTGGAGTAGCATGACTTTGGTCCCCAAATGGTCCAGGCACTAAGCAGTGCGTGGCCTGGCTGGAGATGCCCCCACCTCCGACATCTGACTTCCTGGCTGGGAAGGAGAAGGTGGAGGCGTGCAACTCCCTTTTACGCACACCCTGGAAGTTGCATTTATTGCTTGCACTCATTGGACACAAGTTAGTCCCATGGCCACATGCAGCTACCAGCATCCAGAATGCAAGCTTGAGCTGGGAAACCATGTGCTAAGACTGGGATGGAGATGTAAGTGATAAAAGACAGGTAGCAGTCTGGGCACCCAGGATCCTTCCAAAGCCTCGCTTGACTAGCCCTTGAGTGGTGCCTCCACTGCCCACAAAAGCTGCCCAGCAACTCCTGCCTCATTTGCATTCCAGCCAGTGCGGAGGGAAGGAGAACACACAGGGCAGCAGCTTCCTTTGAAGGATGCGATGCAGACATTGCATGTGTTATTTCTGGTCAATTCCACTTGCCAGGACACAGTCTCATGGCCACATCTGTCAGCAAGAGAGGTTGGGGAATGTCTGGGGTTCGGGGATTCTATGAATAACAGGAAGAATGAAAGAATAAATATTGGGTGATGAGTTGCTTCTCAAACGCAAAGCAGCATAAGATGTAGTTGCTGAGAGCACGTTCGGTCTTCTTAAGACACTAGCAAATTACTCTTAGGTCCTAATAGACCAAAGGCGTTTCTAATCAGGAAGGATCGTTATTAATCGGATGAGCCCATCTGGCTTTCCAACTTGAAAATGCTTTGTGTGTTCTTTAAAAATAATAATCATTTCCTTTAGAAACAATTTGTCATTCAAATGGTATTTTCAGCAATTTTGTTTGAATTAGAGAAGCTTCACTGTAAAAGGGCAGTGCAATCCCAGAACACTTTCCCAAACTGTGCTTTGCGTATGTCCTGTGAAATGATTTTGGAAAACAGATGCATGAACTCCCCTTCCCCCCTGACAGTTCCATGGAAAGTGCTGCCTGTTAGTCCTCCGAGGTCTGCAGGAGAGAATCACTCCGTTTTCTAACCCAGCGTGGGCCTGACTCACTCGGTCCCTGAGCCCCTTCTTACCATGACCTTTCACCCTTCCATGCGGCCGCACTACATGGAACACATTTTGAGAAACACTTTTTAGCATGGCAGAAATAAGCAAAAATAAGAAATAAGCAGTATGGTAAAAAAAAAAAAAAATCAGCAATAGACACAGGAACTATTGCCACAAACTACTGCCTGTCACTAGGAACAAGAGCGGGCCGTCTCCAGAGAGACCCTGAGCACATCACAAACTCCCACGGTCTGCGCTTTCACTGTGATAAGAGAGAATTTGGCCAGATCACGTCTAATACTAGGCATTAGAGATCATGTCTCCTCTTTCCCTATCCCTGTGTACTGAGGGGACCTAAAGGAGCATGCTTTCCATAAAAATAGTGCCCTGGAGGCAAGGACTAAATCTGTCCTCCACGCCAACCCAGCCTCCTCCCTGGGACAGGCCACTGTCTTTATGGATGTGCTCTGGGTGAGTGAGTGAGTGCAGAGGATTCTGAGAGTAGGTGACACAGCCACTGGCAGGGACATCTGATTACCCCCCCCACTACAGAGGAAGCTGCTGAGGTCAGCAAAGCCAGCTGACTTGGTCATTAAGCTAGAAAGTGCAGTAGAGGGTGGGGCTCCAGACACCCCACCCCACCCCCCGCCGGCTCTTCCCTTCACACCCAAACTTCCTGCACAGTTTGCAAAAGCCAGACATTTTCTCCATTGCTATTGGATCAGAATTCAGCTCTGATGAGAAAACGTCATCTTGTCATGGGAAAATGCTCATTAGAATGTTAAGGGGAAAAGCAAGATTAGAATCTGGGGATGGTGCATGTTATTTCAAGCCTGTAAAAAAAAAAACCAAATCACAGCATTTGTGTATCTATAGACATGAGTAAACAGGAAGGAAACACACTGTATGCTAATAATTGTTACCATGGGAACAGGGTTATGAGTGACTTTCTTTATCATCACTGTTCTGCCCTTTCATGCTGACCAGCAAGGTCACAGTCACACTCAAGCCTCACCTCAAAACCAATGGCCCAGGGGCCCTGGGGATGCCCGTATCCCCTGCCTAGCTGTCACCCTCTTCAGTCTCCTGCAGGCGGTGGTTCTGCTAACATCCAGAAGTCCCCGCTGACCACGTTCCCTCTCTCTCTCCTGGAGGGAGACCCTGCGTCAGTCCCAGGGTCTGAGCTGAGACCTGCAGCCCCCGTCGTCGCCAGCCCTCCTCGCCCTGGGGGGCTCCCCGGCCGTCTCCTGCCCCCTCCCCCATCCCCGGGCTACAGGCAGGCCTCGAGCCCAGTAGTTGCTCACAGGACATTCTTGTGAGAGTCTCCACCCCTTGCCCGGGCACGTACCTCTCAAGGCAGAGAAACTGCTCTCGGGGTGACAACGGGCCCATGTCTGATGCTCTAATGGTGTCCCTTGTGTTGCTGAGAGGCAAGCATTTGTCTGAAGGCCGTTTCAACGTTCCCGCTCTAAAAAATAATGCCTTGGACTTTGGCTGTGTGTCAGGCAGGGAACAGCAGAAAGAATAAGAAGGCCCTGCAGTGAACCAAGGAGGCCCGTGTGTTTGAGGGGGGTGGGGCGGGGTGCCTGTGCTCTCACACATACACACCTACACACATACACACACACATGGACATCTCAGAGCATCGCAGAGGATGTTCAGGTTTCGGCTTCTCCCATTCCACAAGGCTCCAAGTGCATTTAAAAATGAACAAAAGCCAAAGTAAGGCTATAAGGCATGTGGCATATTTTATTTTATTTATTTATTTTTTCGCGGTACGCGGGCCTCTCCCTGTTGTGGCCTCTCCCGTTGCGGAGCACAGGCTCCGGACGCGCAGGCTCAGCGGCCATGGCTCACGGGCCCAGCCGCTCCGTGGCATGTGGGATCTTCCCGGACCGGGGCACGAACCCGTGTCCCCTGCATCGGCAGGAGGACTCTCAACCACTGCGCCACCAGGGAAGCCCAAAGCATGTGGCATATTTTAAATATTTACTTTGAATGACACTCTGAACACACATGAGTTTTTCGTGGTGACCCTGAATCACCTAATGGGGAGATCATGGAAAATGCAAGGCGTGCTGGGCCAAACAGGCCCCGAGCCTGCAGAGCCTCTCCTGAGCCGTCCCCACCCAGGGGAGGCCAGGAGCCCGCTTGAGCCTCCAGCGAGCAGGAGGGGGACGGGGGATTGGCAGACGTTCTGAGGCCTGGCTTGTTCACAGGTATTCCCTGGACCAACCCTAGTCTGGTTGGAGGAAAAGGGGCATGGAGATGGAGTGATGTGGACGATGGGGGCTTGATCTCAGACGATCCCTCAAGGCTAGAATGTTCCCCTCCAGTGTGGGTCCATCCACAGCTCAGTGCCTCAGTTCCGAGCTTGCAGCCTGGGTATGCAGGTGCCCTGGAGCTTGGGAGATGCTTCCCGGATCCCCAAGTATGAGATCCCATTAGCCTGTCGGAGTCACGGGTCACTGCGGGGGTTCTAGTGCTCTGTGGCTCAGCCTTGCCATGTCACCTGGTGGCCACCCAACCACGTCCAGTTCACGCAGCAGCTCAGAAGTCTCCCCAGGAAACGAGCTCAGTAGAGCTGTGGGCCACGCCGACTGTGGGGCGGTGGAAGGCAGGGCCGTCAGGCTGTGGGAGGGTGCACGTTGGAATGTGTTCTAAAAGGACGTTCTTGCAAGTCTGGGGCCGGGAGGCCTGCCAGGTGGTCTGTGAGCCACTGACGACAGGCCCAGGCCCAGCCGCTCACTGGGGTGGGAGGGGGTTGACAAAGGGGTGGAGGGACGGTGGAAACACAAATGAGAAAATGAAATTCACAGGGACCAAAGAAGTGTGCCCCGGTGTGCAGGGCTGGTTCCCGAGACCGTGACCAGGGCAGGGCCACCAGATGCCCTACAAGCCTTTCCTTCTCCTCCTGCCTACGGCCACCTCACAGCTACAGCCACCCAGGCCCTCCCTCCCACACTACCCAGCAGGCAGGCTGCCCGTCCTCAGCCTCACCACCCTCGCCCTCCCGTGGACCACACGCTGAGGACGGGCATCTCTATGGAGAAACAGATCCCTGGCCCAGCAGGCCATCTGGACAGGAGGCTCCCATGGCAGGGGCAGCAAGATGCCAGCGAGAGAGAGTAGGAGGACCAGCGTGGAGGTGGCAGGAAGGATGCAGGACTTGGGGACCAGGCCGCGGCTCAGACAGGAGGCTCCGCCATGTGAACGGCTCTGTACACATCAATCATGTGCGTGTTCAGATCCTTTCAGAAAGGCATAAATATCGAACTAAAAGTGGAAATTGGATAAAAATTGACGGTCTAGACACAAACATTTTTTTAAAAAGTTTGTTGTTTAAAAGTTTGATGCTGTTTTAGGCTTCCAGAAAAGTTACAGTAAGAATACAGAGAATTCCCAATACCTTTCACCCAGAGACCCAGGTGTGAACATGGTGAGATGGCTACTCTCTCTCCTTCATCCCCTTTACCCCTAAATACTTGTCTGTGTATCCCCTGAAAACAAGAATGCTCTCTCTCAAAACTTCAAAAATTATCAAAATCAACAAATTAAGACCTATGCGGTCGTCCCCCTTATCTGCGATTTCACTTTTTGTAGTTGCAGTTACTTAAGGTCAACCACGGTCCAAAAATATTAAATGAAAAATTCCAGAAGTGAGCAATTCGTGAGTTTTAAATTGCACGCCATTCTTAGTAGTATGATGAAATCTTGTGCTGTCGGCTCCATCCTGCCCGGGACATGAATCACCCCTTTGACCTTTGCGTCCTGCCTGTTGGTCACTTAGTAGCCACTTAGTGATCAGATCAAGGTGTCGCAGCGCTTATGTCCAAGTGACCTTGTTTTACTTAATAATGGTCCCAAAGTACAGAAATAGTGATGCTGGCAACTCGAATATGCCAAAGAGAAGCTGTCAAGTGCTTCCTGAAATGGTGAAAATTCTTGACTTAATAAGAAAATGGTAAAAATGTCATATGCCAAGGTTGCTAAGATCTATGGTAAGAACAAATCTTCTGTCTGAAATTGTAAAGAAGGAAAAAGAAATGCATGCTAGTTTGGCTGTCACACCTCAAACTGCAAAAGTTATGGCCACGGTGCCTGATAAGTGCTTAGCTAAGGTGAAAAAGGCATTAAATTTGTACAATAAGATATTTTGAGAGACAGACACCACATTCAATAACTTTTATTACAATATGTTGCTATAATTGTTTTATTTTATTAGTTATGCTTGTTGATCTCTTACAGTGCCTAATTTATAAGTTAAACTGTATCATAGGGTTGTATGGATAGGAAAAACATAGTATATGAAGGGTTTGGTACTATCCTAGATTTCAGGCATCCACTGGGGGTCTTGGAATGTACCACCCTCTGATAATGGTGGGGGGAGGCGACTGCATAAACCTATTTTCTAATCTACAGTCCTTTTCCAGATTTCACCCATTGTGCCAGTAATGTCCCAGGGGGAAAGGAGCTCCCGGGTGTGCAGCCCTTTGGACGCAGACAGCTCCCCGCTTCCCTCTGCTCCCCACGGCCTAGGCATTTCACATGATGGCTCTCAGTTTTACGGCAAGGCTCTGAGTCCGGGCAGGCTGTTTTTAAACTTGCATATAGGCAAATCCTGGCTCCCGTAGACCCCCAGTGCTGCCCTATTTGGCAGGCGTCTTATCTAAATCTCCAGGTGCTGGTTTGGTTTTGATAGAGGAATAGGACCGTACCCTTGGCAGGTCCAGGGCTCTGCTAATTCATCTTCGTGAAAACAGAGCAGCCTCCTCCCCACCCCCGCCCTTCCCAGCCAACTGTTTTCTTTTTCTCTCCTCTGCCCCTCGATGAGGCTGCTTGAGTCACCAGCAAGAGCAATCCCAGAGCCCAGCAGTTGGCCCTGCAGCAAGGAGCCTTCTGAGTGACCATTAAGGATATATTTTTCCACATAGAAACTATCAGGCCTCCAGCACTAAGGCACCGACAACCCCCAGGGGACCCCAGGTCTGGAAGTGATGTGTGTGCGTCAGGACCCCAGCCCCCGGGGAGCTCGGAGGGTCCTCAAACCTCTCAGGGCCATCCATTAAAAATAAGGCTTCTGCAGCAATCAAGGGATTCTGCATAAGTCTGGTTTGCATTGCCTCGAGGGGGCTGGAGAAGAAGTGAGTGGATAAAAATATGAGTGTGACTCACAGCCTCAGGTCTGGAGTCAGCCACGGCCCAAGTGCGAGCTCACCTGCTGTTCATCCCTCAGGACCTGCTGTCTCCCCCTCTGCCCCGCCCGCCTCTTCACCTCAGATCCACACAATGCAGCCCAAGTCCACGGTGTGTGACATGCACATGTCCCGTGGGCTGGGCTGGCCAGGCCCACTGAGGACACAGTGATGTCTGCCATCCCCTGCCCAGATGCATCCCTTCTCCTGTATCCCCTGGAAGCGTTTCCGTGCAGGTCCTTACCCCGAGGACTCAGCCTTCAGACAAAGAGAAGGCAGGAGGGGTGTCAGGTCTTCTGGCGCCCGGCGCCCTTGCCCTCCCCGAGCGGTGTCTCCAGTCAACCCTGCTCTCCCTCCCACTGAGCTGGGAGGTGGCCTCAGATTCTGAGCAGACACCAAGCAGAAGCTGCTTTCCATCGCTCTGGGAGCAAAGGGCAGAAAAGGGCCCTGTTGCCTGTGGTCGTCTAGGAAGGCTTCAGGAAGAGATGTGTTTGGGGCTTTAAACATGGGTGGGCTTGAAGCGGTCCTTAAAGACGTTGGGATTGGCATGCGGGGCCCTGATTTGAGTCCACTCAGGGACACCCTGGCGCCAAATATGGCTCTGTCCTTTTCTCTCCTTCACTGAGAAAACCAGGGCTCAAGTGTAGGGAGACCACAGGTTGGGGGTAAAATAGCTCTATTGTTTGCTACCTGGATTTCCGTACTCAATCTTGCAGCAGCGTTTTTGCGGAGGGCAGGAAAGGGAATAGCAGATGCTGTCTGGCCCCATCCACATCCTCCAGCCCTGGAGGTGGCCTGCGGACCCCTGTGCAAACCAAAGGCTCAGTGTGTCCCTGCCCCCAGGTGCATTCGGCCTGGGGCGGGGTGTGGGCCACAGGTGAGTTGCCCCCAGGAGCAAAGAGCAAATGAGCGCAAATGAACTGTTGCTGGGACGATTCTAAGGTGTGTTATCTGCAGGGTCTCCCCAGGGACCCTGCAGATGGAGCCTCAGTTCCGGTGAGGGTAGCTGCTCATTCACCCACTTCCTTCCGTTCCTCCCTCCCCTGTTGCCCCTCTCTGCTCCCACCCTGTGGCCCGTCACCTTCCCAGATATATCCCCTGCCCCCAGGCAAACTTCAGCAGCGCTAGCTAAGATCACGGGTAAGATGCTCTCCTTACGTTGCTTTCCACAGCGAAGGCAGGAGGGACTCTGAGGACAAAGGCAGATCTTAAACTAACAGGACCTCTCGCTGGGCTGGGGCCTTCTTGTGATCTCATCCCAGGACGGAGCCTGTTCAGAGGCAGAGGAGGGCGTTGCTTCCCTCCTGCTGCCTTTACACCTGGATGCCTGCCCCGCTGCACCCCTACCAAGGCCACGCCCCTGAAGAATACCCAGGGGAAAGCAAAAGGCAGCCCCCAAGGGAGCCCGAGGAGGGGCTGGCTTGCCTGCTCTCCTCTCCTGGGCCACTGAGGCCAGGCCACTGGGGCTCCAGGTGGCCTTTCCCTTATTCAAATTCTCAGCTCCTTGTTCGAATCTAAAGAGAAGAGCTCTTTGGTGGGACGCACTGGGAAGGTCTCTGTCAAGGCCTCAACCCTTGGCCTTGCCCCCAAACTGACCACAGTCGGCTGAAATGCCCAGGCCGTGGGGTGTAGAGGAAGGTGGGGAGCTGTCTGCGCTCAAGGGCCTGCAGACCCCAGAGCTCCCTTTACCAGGGGGACATTATTGGGACAATTGGTGACATCTGAAAAACGGTCTGTAGATTAGATAATAGGTTTGTATAGGTCTTAATTTACTAATTTTGATAATTTCTGACGTGAGAGAATGTTCTTGTTTTTAGGGGACACATCCTGAAGTATTTGGAGGGGGAGAGAGAGAGGAAGACACCCTGGCCGCCCTGGGGGGATGTAGGAAACCTCAGCAAGTCTACCACAGGCAGGCATTAAACAGCCCAAGCGTCAGGCAGCAGTGGAGCAGTTGGGGCTGGATTTTAGTTTTTATGATTCCTTGTGAGCGGTCTAAAAGTCGTCCTGAGCCATGGGGAAGAAAGGCCCTCCAACCCCCAAGTGAGGTTCTAAGACGGACCAGAGTCATGGTACGGTTCCACCGTCTTAGACAGGGAGGCACAGTGAGCACAGCTGGGCAAAAATGATCCATTTCATTTTCTGCCTAATTGACCTTGACTGCAACTCCACGGCCCCCATGATGGACTCCCTGGAACCACACGTGCTGGGCAGGGGCTCCGGCTCACTCCCGACTTAGACCTGGGGGTTTTGCTCGTTTCCTTCCTGGATGCAAGATGGCGGCCAAGGCACGCAAGGCCTGGGGCTGAGGATCCCTTTCGTCTCCACTGGGGTGGAGGGCTGGAAAGAAGACCATGGGCAAACCTGGCTGCAGAGCCATCCTTTGGTCCACGCTGCCCACGTGAACCCCAGCAGGTGTGGACACAGATCCACAGAGGTGCCTGGGTTACCATCCACTCCACACTGGGGGAGGGACGGTACCTAGGACACGGGGGCCCAGGGCCCGTTGTGCCTGGCTCGGTGAGCAAGGCCGCATGTCTTACAGAGCATCCTGTGAGTCAGACCATAACTCGCTCAGGCCAAGTCAAGGTGTGTATCACCGTGTGGGACCCGTATCCCTAAAATCAGTGACCAGCCCTATTGGAAGGCAGGTGATGCTTTGCACCTGTGATCCCTTCTAAGGAACCGGTTTGTCCCCCAAGCATAACACTTGGGTTGGTATAAATTATACCTTGTGACTAATAGAATTGTCCTAAACATTCTATGGCACATGACTTCTCATTTAGCATAGGCTGGAAGTAATCCTTTTAGTGAGATGGGAGAAGCTTAGTTCTCCCAGGTGCTGGGAGGCACACTGTGGGAAGAGGAAGTGGTCATTGCCCAGAGTCGTGAGGGCCTCGTTGAGGATGGCTCTGTGGGTGGCACTGACCCCTCACTGGACATGTCATGGGTCCCCACCCAACCCCCTGCAACCCAGCCAGAGGGACTGCTTATCACGGGACAGTGCCTTGAGAGCCTGCCTCAGTCTCCTTCTCTGTGAAATGGTTATATGGATATTGTTGACCTGGTGCGGCTGTTGGGGATGAGATGCCTTAATTCACACAAGGATCCTGGAGCAGGGCCTGACCTGGGGCAGCTGTGCCCTGGCGCTAGCCCTGCCCGTAGGTGAGAGCACACAGCCGGCCCCTTGCCTGCAGGAGACAGCTGTATGGGCTGGTTCAGGGGGAGCTGCGTGTGGATTCCCCAAAGAATGAAAGGCCAGGGACCGCATGTCATCCCTGAAAACCTGGACCCAGCAGGTGACGTCAGCCTGCTGCCAAGGAAGCCGGAAGAATTCAGAGTCCACTCCCGGCGCCCGGCTGCACGTAGGACACCCTCTGGGCTTTATCTTGGAAACTGATGCCTGAGGCCGCTTCCTCCCAGGCACCTCCTCCAGGCACTCGCCCTGGCTCCAAGGAGAAGCTGCAGCAGCTGGGCCCTGCGTGAGTTGCTCCCTGGCCGCCCCATCTACCACTTACCTTGGTCTCCCAGGCACCCAGAGCGGCACAGCCTGCAGGGGACACACAGCACCATGGAACTCGTGCAGAATGCTTTCTTCCATCTGCTGGTGAACTCTCTCATCCTTCCAGACGCAGCTCCCATCCCCTTTCATGGATACTCAATGGGGAGGGGACAGCCTCGTGGAAGGACCACCCTAGCCCATCTCCTCCATGCAGTCATTCAATCACTCATTCACTTCATCTCACATCGATGCCAGGGGTCCTGGAGGGTGGCCAGCAGGCTGGCAGGATGAGCATGGACAGCTACCTGCCGACCAGCACAGGGTGAGCTTGGAGCAGGAGTCAGATCTAACTGGGCCTCACAGGCCAAGCTGAGGGGTGAGATCTTGATATGAAGACATTCCAGGGATCTAAGCAGGGACTTCTAAAGACGAGGTTTGCGTTCTGAAGCAACGCTGCCATGGGTTGAGTTCCAGGAACAGCAGACTCTGAGGTGGCGAACGTGCACAGGAAGTTGATTAGGAACTTGGTCTTGGGTCAGGATCCTGCGTTCAATGCCTGTGAAAGGAAAGCAGGGGAAGACGGAGGACGTGGGCAGGGCAGCTGGGCTGTGGGGTCGTCTCCAGGGTGCTCTCGACCTGGGATGGTCCTTCAGAATTGTCCCAAGTTGGGATGAGGGGCTGGACTTTCACATGTCCATCCATATGTCCAATGGTCAGTGCCAGAGGCAATGGGAGGTGGGACCCTGAGAGTGGGGCAGGGGGGTGGGTGCTGACGGCCAGGGCTGGCTGTGATGGCGCTTCTAGAAGCAACGGTATCAGGAGAATCTGACCGGGCATCCCAGCACCCGCCGCAGACACTGACGTTGTAAATCTTCCATCCTTGTCTCCCTTCTGACTGTTTGTTTGTCTGTGGTCCCTGAATTCTCCTGCAACATTTAATTATTGCTTGGCCTTCTTTCACTCCCTGTCATTTAAACTTATTTCTCCTTAAGAGTTTGGACCATCTCTTCAGCTGCATGGTGGAATCCAGACCCTGTACCCTCCGTAACTGCTTAGCAGTTGATGCATGACAGTTCTGAAGGAAGGATCCAGATGACAGTTTGCAAATCTGGGGTGACACAGAGCCACAGCCTTGGAAGTGGCTGCTGGCAGTTACTTGCTGAACAATGGATGAGCAACAAACTTGCAGGCAATGTTCTAATAAGTGACAGTTTTGTGCACTGTGCTCTCCCCATAAGCTGTAGAAAAAACAGTTGGAGGATCCTGGGCTGAGCTAGCAGGTCTCTCCCCTGTGCTCCACCAGCCCCTGCCCCAGGGCCCTCTGCCCCAACCCTTCTCCATCCATGGTGTCATGCTGCGCATCCGGGAGAGCCATAAATGCAATGACAGAAAAATAGAAAACAGGATGACGGCCTACAGTCAGCAGACACAAAGCTCTAACAGGACCCAAGTGCCCAGAGCATCCTCTGCCAGCCACGTGATCTAGGATAACACTTCCAGGAAACACCTCCCTTTATGAAGCTTATACAGACCACCCCTGCCTCCCACATTTGCTTCAGTGTTCACCCACTGGGGATTGATGGTTCTTTGCACACCCCTTATCCATAGCGCATTTCCATACTGTCGTACTAGAGTCGCTGACTTTTGTCTCTCGTGCTGAGAGCTTTCCTTTCCCTGGACCTGCTCTGGGACCAGCAAACTAGTCCTCAACACAGCAAGGTCCAGCGAGGTTCCGGCAGAGCAGTGTCCACCCACGTGGGCTGGGGTTTAATGGGCGACGTTAGGTGCTGACTCTGCTTATCTGCCGGCTTCCTCTGGCTGCAGGTGGGCCGAGCCCCCCGTGTGAGGGGTAGGCTAGAGGGCCAGGAGTTAATGACCATGGGGACAGTCCTCAATCAATTCTGGGTGGGAATCACGGCCAAATACCCAGGAGTAGGACAACCCTGTGGCATGTTTCGAACCCCCCCCAAGACCCCCAGTGGGATTAAGCTCCTGTCACCCACAGCAGAAACTCGCTGGACCCCAACCCTCTCTTGTCTCCCCTGCCTCACCTCCCACTCCCCCACTGGCGCTTCCTGGATCAACTCCCAAATAAACCGGGACCTGCCTCTGGGGGCCTCCCAAGACACAGGCTGACCAGCACCTCTAGTCCCTTTGCCTGGCCCAGAAATGGTCACCAGACCCGGCCTGTGCAGAAAGCCAGGGGGGCTCCACCCCATCCCACCCGCTTCCATCCATTTGTGAACTGTTGCTCAGTGGCTCAAAACTACCATTCCCAAAGCACCCTTCACCTTGACACCTGTTTGTAGCACATTATTTCCTAAGGTGTAAAGTACGGAAGGCAGGTGGGCATTCTTTCTACCTCAGCTCTTTACAAAATGCCCCTGCGGTCTGCTGAGCACAGGTGACCACTTTCTAATGCATAATAAAATGCAGTAAGATATGCTACTCTATCACCAAGACACAGCTGAATTACTTACTGAATGACATGGTTCAAAACGTTTATAATGTGCCTAAATAAAAAAGAATAAGGGACAGACTTTGAAGACCTGGGTTTTTTTTTTTTTTTTTGCAAAAGTACCTACGTAAGCTGCTCACACATGGGGGCTTCACAGGGGAAAGTGTTCAGAAAGTACTGATGGGAAATCTGTTGCTTTGTTGACCCCCAGAGCCCTCCATTAATGCTGGTGGCTGCCTGAATGATGGCTCTGCCTGGGATGGACAGGAAGGATGGGGTCTCACGGTTTTAACCGTTTTTGTTGGTCATGCTGCCAGCCCGGTCCACGCAGGCAGAATGAGGGTTGAGGGTCAGCTCCTGGCTCCCATTTGCTGTGACATCAGGACCTCCTTGCTCTGCAAGTTGATTGTAGATCCTTAGATGGTTTAAAGTTAGACCTAGGCAGGAGGTCAAAGGCGCCAGGGTGATTTAGCCTTGAGAAATGAACGACATCTTCCAACAGGAAGATCTTATTGGACAGATGCTGACCAGCTGTTCCTTTCACGGAGGCAGGAGAGACATGGGAATTAGGTTTAGACAGAGGCTGTTTGGATGGTGGGCTGTGCTGGCATTGGAAGAGGACCCGAGGGACCTGTGATCTCCTCTCCGAGAGATGTGAGCTGGTAACTAAGACTCTTCCTTCTCTATCTTTTAGCCTTTGTTAATAGACTAATCTTGGAGGTGGACTCTAGCATTTTATGGATGCTTGCTGCCAGTATCTTGGGAAATATTTATTAGAAAGAGGATTTCAGGGAATACAGGTGTGTTAAATTAGGAAATTTGCACGACTGTGACCGTGCATGACTAGATAAGTCATGCATGACTACATAAGTCATGCATGACTAGATGAGAATCCAGCACTTTTTCCTCTTCTCTCTCCCGGAATCACATCTCATTTCTAGCTTGAGTGACCCCTTCACACTGATGACCCCTGCATGTGTTAATATCTTAAAGAGTCCCTCTTTTCTCCTTATGACTTTTAAAAACAACCAAACAAAGCCCAGTCCTGTCTGTGGGGATCCCTGTCTCCCACGTGGGAGATAAGTGCTCACAGCTGCTAGATCCTTATTAACGACTTCCGTTTTACAATAGCCTCTGGGGAGAAAGCGCAAGACAATGTAACAGAAGCACATTAACAACATGTGAATTGCATCCATTTTTAAATTTAATGCTACAGAACAAGTAACGGCCACTCTGGGCTGTGATCTCTGAGCTCAATCACTAAATATATAAAACCGGGGGCTAATGCCTGTCATCGCATTGTGAAAAATGAGATAATGAACTTGACACCCTCTGTCTAGTATCCAGTAGGGTCCTTTTTCATGTTACCCGAATAAAAGAAGTTAAAATGGGTTATGACCTTCATAAAATCAAGTTTGTCTCAGAGGGACAGGCACATTTAGATCAGTGTCTGCTGGAGTCCCAGCTGGGCTTGGCTGTGAATGGACCTGCTTATGATTCATTTTGTTTTACAGTTTTTCAACAGCTGTTGAAGACACTGACCCACTTTCATGTTAGTTTTCAACAAAATAGAAAGAAGATAAAGAAAAGCTAAAGAAAATGATTGTTTTTTACTACTTAAAGACAAAAGTATGAATTAGTGTTAGAAGAAAAGAGACAGAAAACACGAAGGAAGTTTTACAGAGTATTAGGAAGCTTAGAAAAATGAAAAGGACAGAGGGAGACAGAGTTAGCAGAAGGCAGGGTACGTGCATCAGGCTTGCCGTAAAGACGTAAAGCCCACAATTTTAAAGGATCAAAATGTAACTTTATAGTTCATATCTTAAAACCACATGCTCCATTTGATCACTCAGTGTCTTTCTTGTTGATTTAGTGCCATTTTTCCTTCCGGTAAGTACATTTTCTTTTTTCTTTTCTTTTTGCCTGTCTCCAAGAATTCAAAGAAAACCTATGACTTGACCTTAAAAAAATTTCTCCTGAAACCTATGACAAAGGAAACTCTGACAAAGACATTTTCTCACAATTCTATGACTACAAGTGTATATCTTCGAAGGATTAGCTGTGCTGTGTCCTCTTACCAGCTATGGGAATTTTGAAACAATCCCACGGTAGAAAGAAAGCTGAGAATCACACCTCTGAGCTACCATCTGTCTTTTCCAAGCCTCAGATTTTGGAAATATGTATCTCGTAGAATCAACACAAATAGGCCAGCGTCATTATGCAATCTACTTGAAAGCAAAAGGCAAAAATGCCAACTAATACTTTGCAAATTATGTTTATATTAGCCTTGGGTTCATTGTTTGCCAGTATTTATTCACACAGCAAAACCAGCAACGCTTCTCAGGCTGACGGCAGCGTAGAGCTGGGTTTGGTGGTAAAATGCCCACAGCAGTCATGGTTCAGCTTCACAGAAGAGCTCAACTATCTTTCCCACGTGCCCTGTCACCTCATCGTCAGCCCACTGTTCCTAGCTTTAAAGCACATAAACCTAAGACTTTATTCTTCAGCACTAAATTCCAAAAAGATATTTTCAGTTTGGAAAGAAATAAACAAAGATGGACCTGTAACTTGGCTTCCCTAAAAAATAAAAATGTATTTCTCCATCACTGCAGACCCTACAGAGTTCAAAGCACGAGCAAATAATAACCATTATTTTATGATACAAAGATCAAGATGGAAGCAGCTCAGATTTTTACTTGACTGAGTAATTTGTGTCTTTATGGGTGGGATTCTTAAGGTCCCATGCAGATGTTCCTGATGTTGATAAAGCTGGTGTTTATTTTGACTTGACCCTGCCCTGGGGGCTGCGCTCTGAGAAGCAGCAGTATTTTGCTTAAACTCAGCATGTTACCCACCCTTAGAATGCAAACTGGGGGCTGTTTTTCCTTTCCTCCTTGTCCAGCGACTGGGAGTTCGTCTCTGGGTCTCTGTGGGGCTTGCCTTCAAGAAGCCACACACACGCTAACCTGCGAGCAGGGAGCACACTGTAAACGGGGAGATTCATCTCTTCGAGAATGCTCAACTAAAGTACCACGTCTCCTGATAGAAATAAACTTTAAACATCAAATAAGCAATTTATAAAAGTCAGAAGCCACGCCCAGAAGGGCCAGTGCTCTGTTTTTAATGAAGAATGCCCGGACACTTCAAAATGGCCCATTACCCAGAAGGATAATATGTCTTATTTTCATGGCAACGTGATCACTCACTTTTCCAAACCTTCATGAAATGAAGGAAAGTGGCTTTTCTAAAGTAAACCCCAGCGCGTTCTCTATTTACTAAATCACCAGTGGACCCACAGAAGGGATTTTGGACAAAGAGCCATTTCTTGATATGATTACACAGAAATGGAAAACACTGCCTTTTTAATACGAGATGTGGTCTGTTTTATGATACCACCTTCCACTGAAATTCTTTCCAGTCCACTTGGGCGTTCGCACATGAAGTGGAGGGGAATGTCCACCTCAGATGTTTCTTGGTGGAGCTAAGGACACTGCACCTGCCAGTTTATTTGCAGTAGCCCTTAAATAACCACACTCTTGCATTTGAAACATAACCCCCTGAGGAGCCCGCTGACAACAGCATCACCTGTTTTCAGAGACACACAGGCAGTCAGAAGATGCTTCCTTTCCCCAGCATTTCCTCCTGCCCCTTCTCACCACCCCTCTCCTCCTGCTCCTCCTTTCCTCACCCCTTCACCAGTATCTAGAAGAAGGAGAAGCACCACCCTAACTCCTAGGAGGGCACAGAGGACGTGTAGGGACCAGGGACCTCCTCTCCTGGCACATACCTACAGGTCGGGGAGATGAGGTCAGCCCCAGGACCACCCCCATGAGCTTCAGGTGGGTTCTGTGGTGACTACGAGCTGAGACCTAGAGTCCAAACAGAACCAGATGCCAGAGGGGCCCTAAAAGGATGTCAGGAGCCTGGGTGATCATGTCACTTCAAGCGGTGCTCTTAATAATTCAACTAGTTTCGTAAATATAGAAACCCAGTCTCATGCAGAGACCAGGCCTTAGGTGCAGTGACCATGGGAGTGAGATAATCCCTTCCAAGCAAAACACAAGTGAAAGACTTGTGGTTGCAGCTTCACCATGTAGAGCTTGGGAGTTGTGACTCCAATCCTTACAACAAGAAAAAAACCTGAGCTAACAGAAAAGCATTGATATTTCTTGGGCCCATCAGAGAACCAAGGTCACAGGGCAAGCCCACCACCTCAAATCAGGAGAGACAGGCACATGCAGAGTGGTGTCTCACCTGGAGGGTCACAGAGGGGTCTGCTCACCTAGAGCAGAAGCTGCTGGAGCTGTAAACCAGTAAGAACATTTAAATGGTAATTTTGGTGAACTGCTGAAGGCTGAGTGTGGACCAGTGTGAGAGTGGGAAACCTCTGTGGACTTCACTCTTAGTGAGGACCCCATAGTTTTGTGGTTTATACCTCCAAGAACCCCACCAGATTCTCAAAGAGAAGAGCCAAGGGAAAAAACCCTCTTGTTCCTGGCAGGGAGCAGGAAAAGGATAACCAACCTAAATAGACCAGAGCCTTCTCCATAAAAAAGGCCAACTCAACAGGAAAATGCTTTAACAGGTTCTCTAACCTGGGGGAAGGGAAATCAACCACCTCCAGCCCCTGCTAGCCTTCTTGTCTCACTTAAGGCAGGAAAAAAAAAGTTAAGAAACTCTTATGAAATCACAGCCCAGGGGCACAGACCCACTAAAACGTGGAGATCTAAAGGCCTCCCCCACACTTTACACCTCCCCAGCAGGATGACCTGAAAAGCTGCCTGATGCAGACTCTATTTAAGAAGGGGTTCTTAGAGAAACCCAAAGACAACAGGGAGACAAAAACAGGGACATTAGAATAATTTGAGGCCAAAGACACCCACAGCTACATCGAACATTAAACACAGCCCGACTCCTAGCTAGATGTACATAAAATCTCATACTAAAGGCCTATTTTAACTCAGTTTTTACTACCCAATACATTATGTCTGTCATTCAATAGAAAAATACAAGCCATGTTAAAAGGCAAGAAAAAACACAGTCTGAAGAGACAAAGCAAGCATCAGAACCAAACTCAGATATGGCATAGAATTTAAAATTATCAAACCAGGGAATTTAAAATAACCATGATTAATATGTTAAGGGTTCTAATGGGAAGACTGGACAACTTACAAGGACAGATGGGTAAAGTAAACAGAGAGGTGAAAACTCAGAAAGAATCCAATGAAAATGCTGGAAATCACAAACGTTGTAACAGAATGAAGACCACTTTTGATGGGCTCCTCTGTAGACTAAACATGACTGAGGATAGAATTAGTGAACTTGAAGATATGTCACTAGAAATTCCCACACTGAACTGTAACATGTGTGTCATTGGAATACCAGAAGAAGAAAGAGAGAACAGACCGGAAGAAATATTTGAATTAATCATGGTTGAGAATTTTCTGAAATTAGTGACAGAGATGATACCACTCCGAGGGCAAAGATCAGCCTGTTGCTGGACCAGAGCTTTGTGGCCCATAGACTTTGAGGGGATGATGGCTTCAGAGTTTGTTTAATAATCCTAACAAGGCTAAATAGCATGTGGACTTTCAAAGCACTCATCACTATCCCCAGTGTTCACCATAATGGGTGTATCCAGGGGGAATAATTGCTTATAATTCTGAACGAGGAAGCCATTTTCTCCATTCTTAAATACTCTTTAAACAAAATTACCTCACTAAGCAGTAAATACTATCCAAAACTCATCGCATTATACCTCATTACCTGAGAGTGAATACCACTGTCTAATGGACCAAAAGATTCAACTAAATTAAAGTTAGACAAAGGCTTGGAATATGTGCAGGCAACAAAGAAGATACCGGCAGCATTTGGAAAATGATATAATTGAAATTGTACTTGGCCTCAGATGGTCATAGCACACAAAGAGACCCTGGGAACTGCAGCAAATGGCGTTGCTGAATGTTCAAGTACTTTCCCCTTTTGTAGGATGGTTCCCCATCCACCCTTTCCTGTCATGAGTGCTCACCTGTCCTGGGTCCTCACCCCTGAGGGAGTAGGCAACATTTTTTTCTATTTGTACTGTGAATTCAGGGCTCACTGCCTTCTGTATGCCTTCCTGGAATTATTCCATGTGTCTGAATTATCCCGCAGAAAGCAGAGAGGTACCCTATGTTTAAGCAAGGATCAAGTCCTTAATACAACAAACTCTCAATTACTCTATTTTAAAAAGCAAAGTACTCTTTGGTTAAAGCACATTGACCTGAAGTGACTCCATCAAGGTTCTCTGGAATAAGTAGAGAAAATTTTCAAAAAGGAAGAAAAGAACACTGTGAGCAATGATATCAAAGTTGTGAGTGTGGGACTGTTAGTGTCAGGTGCTTTGGAGGTTGCTTTACAAAAACACCACAATAAGTGGTAACATGGTAGAGAAGGTGATGACGATAATGTCAGAGACATTTATGAAGAGTTGGAAGGATCATTTCATATTCATTTTGAAACTACAAGTGGAATTACACAAGACCCAGACTCTTGGACATGTCTTTCAGAGAAATGAAAATCTATTTACAGAGAAACTTGTACACAAATAATAATAGCTCCAAACTGAAAATTACCCAAGTGTCCTTCGACAGGAGGACAGTTAAACAGACTGTGGGACATGCCATGCAGAACAGCTCAGCAATAAAGAAACAAACCAGGGATGCACCCACAGCCTGATGGATTGCAAGGAAATCTCGTGCAGTGAAAGGAGCCAATCTCAAAGCTTACGGATCGCAGGAGCTCACCTGTGTGACACTCGTGAAAGGACGGAGTTTAGAGACGGACAGCAGACTCTTGGTTGCGAGGGGTTATGGATAGAGGTATGGTTATAAAGGGTGTGGCCAGAGAGCCTAATGCTGGTAGCAGAAATAAGTGTCTTGATGTGCTGGTGGTCCCATGAGACTACACGTGATAAATTTGCATAGAGCTAAATACACGTGCATGATGCACATACACACACACACACACCCAGGAGTGCAGGTAAAACTGATAAAACCTGAATAGCTCTATGGACTGTACCAACATCAGTTTCCTGGGGTGGCTCTGCTCTGGAGCTGCTTAAGTGTCACTATTGGGAGAGGATGGAAGTGTGCACGTCTTTGCACCTTCCTGTGAATCTATATTTGTTTCAAAATAAAAAGTTTTTATTTTTAATAATATCACATATTTAAAACATCTTTATTGAAGTATAATTGCTTTGCAATGATGTGTTACTTGCTGCTGTATAACAAAGTGAATCAGCTGTACATAAACATATATCCCAATATCTCCTCCCTCTTGTGTCTCCCTCCCGCCCTCCCTATCCCAACCCTCTAGGTGGTAACAAAGCACCGAGCTGATCTCCCTGTGCTATGTGGCTGCTTCCACCAAGCTATCTATTTTACATTTGGTAGTGTATCTATGTCCATGCCACTCTTTCACTTCGTGCCAGCTTACCCTTCCCGCCTCCCCATGTCCTCAAGTCCATTCTCTACGTCTGCATCTTTATTCCTGTCCTGCCACTAGCTTCTTCAGAACATTTTTTTTTAGATTCCATAAATGTGTTATCATACGGTATTTGCTTTTCTCTTTCTGACTTACTTCACTCTGTATGACAGACTCCAGGTCCATCCACCTCATTACAAATAACTCAATTTCATTTCTTTTTATGGCTGAGTAATATTCCATTGTATATATGTGCCACATCTTGTTTATCCATTCATCTGTCGATGGACACTTAGATTGCTTCCATGTCCTAGCTATTATAAATAGTGCTGCAATGAACATTGTGGTACATGACTTTTTGAATTATGGTTTTCTCACAGTATGTGCCCAGTAGTGGGATTGCCATGATATATGGTAGTTCTATTTTTAGTTTTTCAAGGAACCTCCATACTGTTCTCCATAGTGGCTGTATCAATTTACATTCCCACCAACAGTGCAAGATGGTTCCCTTTTGTCCACACCCTCCCCAGCATTTATCGTTTGTAGATTTTTTTTTTTGGTTTTTTTTTTGTGGTACGCGGACCTCTCACTGCTGTGGCCTCTCCCATTGTGGAGGACAGGCTCCAGCCGCGCAAGCCCAGTGGCCATGGCTCACGGGCCCAGTTGCTCCGCGGCATGTGGGATCCTCCCAGACTGGGGCACGAACCCGTGTCCCCTGCATCGGCAGGCGGACTCTCAACC